>NW_024057857.1:0-82053 GCF_016432855.1 Salvelinus namaycush
ATGATTGGCAGAAGGCTCCAACCACCCAAGTCATAGACTGTTCACTCTGCTACCACACGGCAAGCGATACGGGAGCACCAAGTCTGGGACAAAAGGCTCCTTAACAGCTTCTAACCCCAAGCCATAAGACTGTTTAACGTTAATTAAATGGCTACCTGCACTATTTGCATTGAACCCCTTTGTTATTGATGTATTTTTCTAATTGTTTTCCACTGACTCTCTTGAATTGGCTCGATGCACACTCACTACACTCTACCCACACATTCACTGTGACACTGACCGACTTTCACACTAGCTGCTGCTACTGTGTTTATTATCTATCCTGATTGCCTAGTCACTTTTACCCTTACCTACATGTACATACTGTATTACCTCAACTACCTTGCACCCATGCACATTGACTCGGTACTGGTACTCCTTGTATATAGCCTTGTTATTGTGTTACTATTTAGAAAATATTTTCTTACTTTTTAACTCTTCATTGTTGGGAATGGGCTCGTAATAAAGCATCTCACAGTAAAGTCTACACCTGTTGTTTTCGGCGTATGTGACCAATACAATTCAATTTTGATTTGAACAAATGAATGCTCTTGTTGTTTTAATGAGGAATTTAATGAAATAATTTGCTTTTCCTTGAAGATTTGAATGGGCTGGAAAAGCCTTTCGTGATGGCTCTACACAATCTGGTGAAAAGGGAGGGTTTGCGACTCTTCTCTTCAAGTGGGAAGGACGATACAATATCATAATTTCCCTCTGGAGCAAAGAAGCCATGAGAATTTGTCATCGACTCTGCAAAGAAAGACCATCCAGTATGTCATCAATTTACATTTTTTGTCATTTAGCAGACACTATTATCCAGAGCGACTTACAGAAGCAATTAGGATTACGTGCCTTGCTCAAGGGCACATTGACAGATTTTGCATAGTGAGCTCAGGGATTCTGAACCAGCAACCTATCGGTTACTGGCCCAACCTCTTAACCCACTAGGCTACCACCAAGCCCGCAGTACAGTATGTCATAGGTAACAACTCAGAGGAGAGTACAATGTCTTTCCAAATGAATTAGTTGAACGGTAAAGTAATAATATCTTAGTCTTGACTGAGCAGCAGCCTAAACAACAGCAGGGCTTACCTGTAAAGTACACAGTAGGGGAAGTGTTCTGAGGCTGGTACTCCAGAGACTCTTGAGGACAGAGGTTCTTACTAACTTTCTTGGAACCCTGGTTGGTGGGAAAAGGCACAGTAAAACAAACTGAAAAATGTTCGATATCTTAAAGTACAGCATATCAATTGCAAAGAAGCAGTGCAATGCCATGACCCAAAGAATCATATATCTCATAAAGGTCAACAGCAGTGTTATTCATGAAAGATGTATGTGTACTATACCTTTGTGTTAAAGGTGAGGACCTGCTCTCCAGTACTGCTGGTGGTATCCCTTGCCAAATCAAACACGCCATCTACAATGTCACTGGTGGCCACGCTGGTAGCAGACTCAAAATAACATTTAGCAGTGGCTTTGGTGATCATTTGAAGAATGACCATACAAGTAGAAGTCTTTGGATCGTTCTGGACTGAAACATCAAAGTTTATATTTTCATACTCATCTGACCACTGTTTTAGGAAGCCCTTCACTGTCTCTTCAGCAAATATCTGGAGAAGATGGGAGGAGAGCTTCTTGGATATGGCACATTGTTCCTTTCCCCATTTCAGCCTTGAAAGAATGGAGTCTGAAACACTTTTGGCTCCTTCCAATGTTAGGACCTGTGGAGTGCTGTGGCTGTCCTGAATGGCTATCACTTTATCTACCAATTCATGACTGAAAATGTGGATGGTCCAAGTGGAAATTATTTTTCTCAATTTCCTAACAGCAGAACGGAGGTCGTCAAGATGAGAAGCACCCTGTCCATTTTCCTGTGTGTTCTCAACACTTTCCACCATAATGTTCACTACCACCCCAGCAGCTTGCCTAACTTTGTCAACAAAGGTTAGAGGAAGTAAGTCCTCTGTGTGAATGAAGTCCTCAATGATTGTGTTTCTTACAATGGGAAAGTCAATCTGAGCAGGAAACTCAGTGGGTATGGGAGTCCCGGGTAAAGCAAAGTGCCATTGCGACTGCCTTGATTTTGAAGTAGGTGTTGGAGAGATGGAGGAGCGTGAAGAAGAGGGCTTTCTTGTCTTTTGGCTGGCAGCACTCCTACAACGGATCATGCCATTATCCTCCAGCATGGATCCTGAGAGCTCAGTGGTTTTAGGTAGTAATTTATGCGGAATGTCCACACAGGCATCTTTTCCACCAGATGTAACACTGCTCTGGTTGACCTCAAGATGGCCGAGATTAGCTCTCAGTGATGCAGAACTGCTTTGATATGTAAACATTTTGATTGAATCAAGAGTTGTGTCTGATCTTTGAAGATCTTTTCTGATAATCTCCTTAATCTTACTTTGCAGACTGTGGTAGATGTTACAAGCAACAGACCAGATCCTTTTCTCAGAAACCTGTCCAGTGGTGAGCAGGGAGATTCCAGATACCATGTCAGATGAATGGGTGGTCTGGGTTAGCTCCTGCTGGTCTCTCACCATGGTTTGTATAATATCAGTAGATGTGGTGGATGTAGATACAGACTGATCTGTTGTACCTTCCTCCACAATGTTAAATGATCTAGAGAGGACCTCACTCACTCCTTTCTCAGCTTTGGTTTGGAACTCATGACTAGAGAGTTTCTGGAGGCTCTTTGTTGAAAGACTATGGGAAGATGCAATGCCTTTGGAGGCAGCCGTGCTGCAATCTAGACTTACTGGAGAGGTTCGCTCAGGAGAATCTTGGAGACATTCAAACATGTCTTCACATGGTGTTGGGGACCTTGACAAGGAGATGTTATTCAGCTGAGACAGAACACCACCTACCAACACGTTGACCTCAAGGGACATATCAGATATTTTCTTTCCTACTGTGGAGAAGCAAGGTGCATTTGATGTCTGATCCTCGCATGAGGTCAAGATTGTTGAAATGACCTCTTTGGTACTATTGGTCAGTAGAGCCTCGTCTGTTTCAGTCCAGAGAAGTTTTGAACTCTCGCTGACACCCCTGTGTAGAGCCACTTCAAGGTTCAAACTGGGCAAGTGAGGCACACTCTTACTAGCTTGCCTCAAGTCCTGGCTTGCCAAACAAATGTGCTCCTTAGTCCCAAGATGTTCAGAGTCATCTGTGGGTATATGACTGGACATTCTGCTCAGCATGTCTGACCTCCGCTGGTGAATGGTGAAGTCCTTTAATGTCTTCTTAATATTGTTATATAAACTAGTGGTAGCTGACCAGATCCTGCTCTGTAGCTTTTGTGCTTTTTCCAGGAGGTCAGGTTCTCTCTCCTCTACTTCTGCAGGTTGCGCCAAGCTCTGCAGGTCTTCCACAAATGTGTCAATGATGCCAAAGGCAGCAGAATCTGCACAAATATCCTTTGACCATGTGTACCGGTTTTGAATGGAACCAGACCTGGATGCTACAGAATAAGCAGTATTTGCACTAGTTAAGCTACTGGTGGACTTTTTAACTAGGAACTCACTCACTGCTTGAGTGGCGTTTCTCTTGAATTCCTCACTTGAGAGTTTTTTCATGCAATTTAACAGACTGGTCAAAGAAGCTGTGGCATTACTTCTGCTGTCCTCAATTTGAGAGGGGAACTCACATACTATTGATGATGAGGCCCTGGAATGGGAGATATCCCCAAGCTGAGCCAGAACACCTTCTACAAATTTCTCTCTCTCAATAGAGAAGTCTGATCCTTTTTCTCCAACAGTGTACAGGGGGTCCTCCTTTGACATCTCAGTGTTGTACAAGACCAGAAGCTCTGAGATGACTTCTTTGGTGCAAGTTGTCAGAAGGAGCTTGCTTTCTTCTGAGTCAGTTTGTGCCCAAAGAAGTTTTGAGCTCTCACTTAGGCCTCTTTGTAAAGTAACTTCACCAGTGGACTCTGGCAACTGAGGCTCACTCTTACTGGGCCTATATTTCATGTCTAAGCAAGGAAGTGGAACTGTCTCCTTAAACTCAGCATTTGTGATGTTGTCATCAGATGTGACAATGCTCTTTAAGCCACATCGCTGAAGCTTGCCGAAATAATCTTTCAAGTTGTTTTGGATGCTGTGGTAGATATGAGCAGCAGCAGACCAGGCACTCTTCTGTTGCGGACTCTCTTCAGATTCAGCCAAGGACTTCATATCTGACACGAAAGTCTTAACAACTACTGACGCTGCTGAGCCCACTGGGTGAATTGACTCTGTCTTTACAATGCCAGACAATGTTTGACCTGATACAGCACCTGTTAACTCAGACTGAACGACTGAACTAGGAAAGCTCAAACTACTGACTTTTTTGGCAAGAACTCCACTCACTGCTTGCATTGCTGATGTTAGGAACAGCCGGCTGGAGAGTTTTTGGATGCTCTTAGATGTGAGCGTGCAGGAGGAACCAGATTCACCAATATTGTAGCTGCTCTCGTATTTCCTTATCAGGGCATCAAGATCGTCAATGAAGCCAACATGCGATGCCAAAAACGTGATTTTGTCCTTCAGAACTTCCAGCAAACTGTGTTCGTTCTCGTCAACAAAAGCCACCTTTGTGTCAGAGATGGTGGTCATGACTTGCCCTGTTAGACTCTTGCTCTCTTGGTCAACTTTTTCAAGTTTAGCAGCCAGCTCTCTCACCATGCTTTCAGTCACCTTGGTCTCCGAGTCTCCCCTTCTTCCAGATGTCACTAGAGAGGTTTGACTTGCGGAGGCACTCTTAACGACCAGTGATACGGCCGACTTGACATCTTTAGCCAACTCTGCCATTACAGCAGAGATTAGCATCATAGAGCCTGCACTTCCAGATGGAGAATCGGACATGCATGCAAGTTTGGAGAGAGAACCTTGCAGGCTGTCCTGCACACAGGTGACGAGGGTGTCCTCTGAGAGACCTAAAAGGACATGTAGCGACTCAGAGTTGGTTGTTTTCTTCTGCACCTCAGACAGAGAGGTTTGAGGCCTTGAACAAAAAACAGATATCATCAAAGTCAAACAAATAATATGTAAGGCTGTGATGCACGTTCAGTGTGTCAAATACATCTGCACCATTGAAAACAATGAGGAAAACACTGCTGTTTCTCTGAGAAAAAACCTTAGTGTGATGTCAGCCTAACTGCTTAATTTCTAAAGCCCAATAAAATGTTTTTTTGTAAAAGTAATTTGTATTGAAACTGGCCTGTAGATATCTATCTATCCTGGCAATATCTATCCTCTGCAAAATCCAAATTGCTATAAACTTCAAATACTGTAACTTCTAATAACTTCAAGGACAATCGTAAATATAAGGCAGTTTGAAGAAATGTTAAAGGGAAATGTCTAAATGTTTCAACTTCATATTCATCATCTCCAGCACCACCCCAACATCAGCATATGTGAAAAATTGGCATTTCTATTGTTACGGATACAAGTGTTCTGTGTGTATCCTGTGTGTATTTCTTTTCTCTCCTTCTCCCCTACTCACAGGTGACAATAATCATTCCCCAATCAGTCATTAATCAGTCGCTAATCGGAAGACACCTGCTCCTTTTCCCTTACCCAATCACAGTCCCTTTCCCTTGGTTTAAAACCCCTGTCAGTTGTTTTCTCCCCAGCTCAATCTCTTTGTAACATGCCTTCTGTCTGTAGATCGCTTGTGTGGTTTGCAGCTACATGTCACTTTGTCCCCACCTGTGAGTATTGTTTTGGTTATGGTGTTTGAGTGTTTGTTTGATGGTGGGAAAAGGGGGTAACCAGACAAGTCGCCCTTGGGCTACACTACCCGTAGTTAAACATTGTTAAAAACACTAGTTAGAACTGGGCGGACCACCCCCTGTATTTTTGGTTAGTTAGTTAGCTGTTTGTGAAGTAGGCTAGTCTAGCTTAGGGGTGTTTTTGAATTATTATTCTTTCATTCCTTGGGTCCCGCTCAGCCCCTTTTCCTGCTCCCCCCCCCATTTACCGTGTGTTTATAAATAAACATTTAGTGTTTGACGGTAATTAAGTTGTCTGGGTTATTTGTTCTCACTGTTACGTTTTCACTACTATAATTTGCATGAGTTGTGTTACGGGTCCCATTACCATCCCCCCTAGACTGTCGGGCCAAAGGGATTCGTAACACTATGTTTTGTAGTAAAAAAGAAAGGGGAAGATAAATGTTTTCTATGACATCATCAACCAATTAGTAGGCTATGCCTACTCATAATTGGTTAAAATCACACGATGCACACTGATGTCATTAGAATCTAGAGCTGAGCATTTAACCAACATTTTTGTTATTTTTCGGTTTTTAAACAAATAATTGACCGACTTCGGCTCAATTATTTGAGTTCCATATATTAAATTTTTTTCTTCTGTGAGCTCGATGCTCAGTTTCTGTAGAGATAAATCAGATCAAGCACGAACTATGCAATGTAGTAGGGAGTTGTAGTTTCCAACAGGCCAATATTCTTAGTTTAGAACAGAAAATATGGTCATTCATTCCCATAATCCATTGCACGCCCGCTTATTTGTCCACTCTGTGTGGAGCAGATACGGAGACCTCATTGACTGAGACGGAGAGACGAGAGAATGCATTAGAGCGATAAAAAGCAGTTGCTTTGCGAGGTTTCTCTACCTGGAAATACATGATCTAAGTGATTGATAGTTGGTATTCAGCAGTCATAAAAGTATGCCTTATTTACTTAGAACTACTAAAATAGTGATTTTGTCAGACAGCATAGGCAGCAGCTCTATAGAGATGAGTTGATGACTTGGAATGAAATAATAAAGTCATCAAATAAATATTTGATATGAGAAAGTAAATGATGGTTAATAAGTGATAAGCAGTAATGGGCAGTCACTACCCAAATGGGACTTTTATTCATATTTTTATTCTGTGTTACAGCATTCAACCTACATAATCCATAGTGCATTAATATCTAAAAGAATTATTGAAATCGAAAACCGTGATTATTTTTAAAATATTTGAATCGAAACCAAATCAACCTCAAAAAGCACTAATCTCTCAGCACTATTGGAAACAGTTACGTTCCTCTATCTTTTTTTACTACAAAGCAGGGAAATGTGTAATTTTCACATATGGTGATGCTGGAGATGAATATGAAGTTGTTAAATTTCCCTTTAAGAACATACCTCATGGCCCCCTTGGGCAGGTAGCTTCCACTGCCCAGACTGCCCATCTCCTTAGTCAGGTAAAACTCCTTGAACTTAAGTTGTTGTGATTCCTGCTCTTCTTCCTCTTTTTGCTCCATACAGTTGGAGGAAGGGTAGGGAGTCGGGATGCGAAAGCTATTGTAAGACTTTCGTCTGCCTGGCCTCTTAGGTACACCAGCCTCAGTAAATCTCACGCGGGACTTGGTGTTAGTCTTATCGTCTAAAAGGCTGGTGAGTGACGCTGTGAGAGATCTCTGTGACAATTGAGAGGAGGCAGCATCTTGGATGCCCAGTAGTTCGTAAAGACCTGGGATGATGATCTGCATCAGCTTGTCCGATAAAAACTGGTCAATCCTCAGACACAAGCCGGCAAGCTGTTGTTTTGTCAGCTGTATTCCAGAAACAGAAGAAGTGTTTTAAAATGTTGCATAGTGCATCTTTCAAAAGCTTATGAACAAGGTTAAACATTAGGCAGAGTTTTCATGGTAATCTGATTAAATTGTCAGTAACATGATCTTACCGGGTCAAACATGCCCTCACGAATCCCCCTCCATTGCCTGAAAACAATATTGTTAGAAATGTTGTCATATCAGGATGCCTTAGAAATGTTGTCATATCAGGATGCCTTAGAAATGTTGTCATATCAGGATGCCTTAGAAATGTTGTCATATCAGGATGCCTTAGAAATGTTGTCATATCAGGATGCCTTAGAAATGTTGTCATATCAGGATGCCTTAGAAATGTTGTCATATCAGGATGCCTTAGAAATGTTGTCATATCAGGATGCCTTAGAAATGTTGTCATATCAGGATGCCTTAGAAATGTTGTCATATCAGGATGCCTTAGAAATGTTGTCATATCAGGATGCCTTAGAAATGTTGTCATATCAGGATGCCTTAGAAATGTTGTCATATCAGGATGCCTTAGAAATGTTGTCATATCAGGATGCCTTAGAAATGTTGTCATATCAGGATGCGTGGCAGAATTGTTTTTATTTAAATATTTGCCTGACGGTGAAGTTATACTTGCTTTGTGTCAGTTGTTTCTCTCCTTCACTGCAGCCGAGGTGAGTAAAACATTTAAACGTGTTAACCCTCGCAAGGCTGCAGGCCCAGACGGCATTCCCAGCCGCGTCCTCAGAGCATGCGCAGACCAGCTGGCTGGTGTGTTTACGGACATATTCAATCAATCCTTATCCCAGTCTGCTGTTCCCACATGCTTCAAGAGGGCCACCATTGTTCCTGTTCCCAAGAAAGCTAAGGTAACTGAGCTAAACGACTACCGCCCCGTAGCACTCACTTCCGTCATCATCAAGTGCTTTGAGAGACTAGTCAAGGACCATATCACCTCCACCCTACCGGACACCCTAGACCCACTCCAATTTGCTTACCGACCCAATAGGTCCACAGACGACGCAATCGCAACCACACTGCCCTAACCCATCTGGACAAGAGGAATACCTATGTGAGAATGCTGTTCATCGACTACAGCTCAGCATTTAACACCATAGTACCCTCCAAACTCGTCATCAAGCTCGAGACCCTGGGTCTCGACCCCGCCCTGTGCAACTGGGCCCTGGACTTCCTGACGGGCCGCCCCCAGGTGGTGAGGGTAGGTAACAACATCTCCACCCCGCTGATCCTCAACACTGGGGCCCCACAAGGGTGCGTTCTGAGCCCTCTCCTGTACTCCCTGTTCACCCACGACTGCGTGGCCATGCATGCCTCCAACTCAATCATCAAGTTTGCGGATGACACTACAGTGGTAGGCTTGATTACCAACAACGACGAGACGGCCTACAGGGAGGAGGTGAGGGCCCTCGGAGTGTGGTGTCAGGAAAATAACCTCACACAACGTCAACAAAACAAAGGAGATGATTGTGGACTTCAGGAAACAGCAGAGGGAGCACCCCCCTATCCACATCGACGGGTCAGTAGTGGAGAAGGTGGAAAGTTTTAAGTTCCTCGGTGTACACATCACGGACAAACTGAATTGGTCCACCCACACAGACAGCGTTGTGAAGAAGGCGCAGCAGTGCCTCTTCAACCTCAGGAGGCTGAAGAAATTCGGCTTGTCACCAAAAGCACTCACAAACTTCTACAGATGCACAATCGAGAGCATCCTGTCGGGCTGTATCACCGCCTGGTACGGCAACTGCTACGCCCACAACCGTAAGGCTCTCCAGAGGGTAGTGAGGTCTGCACAACGCATCACCAGGGGCAAACTAACTGCCCTCCAGGACACCTACACCACCCAATGTCACAGGAAGGCCATAAAGATCATCAAGGACAACAACCACCCAAGCCACTGCCTGTTCACCCCGCTATCATCCAGAAGGCGAGGTCAGTACAGGTGCATCAAAGCAGGGACCGAGAGACTGAAAAACAGCTTCTATCTCAAGGCCATCAGACTGTTAAACAGCCACCACTAACATTTAGCGGCCGCTGCCAACATACTGACTCAACTCCAGCCACTTTAATAATGGGAATTGATGGAAATTATGTAAAAATGTACCACTAGCCACTTTAAACAATGCCACTTAATATAATGTTTACATACCCTACATTACTCATCTCATATGTATATGTATATACTGTACTCTATACCATCTACTGCATCTTGCCTATGCCGTTCTGTACCATCACTCATTCATATATCTTTATGTACATATTCTTTATCCCTTTACACTTGTGTGTATAAGGTAGTAGTTGTGGAATTGTTAGGTTAGATTACTTGTTGGTTATTACTGCATTGTCGGAACTAGAAGCACAAGCATTTCGCTACACTCGCATTAACATCTGCTAACCATGTGTATGTGACAAATAAAATTTGATTTGATTTGTTTTGGCAAAATTGCAATGTGACAACTTTTCTAGCACTGAACATTTTTTTCCAATTAATCAGTTTCTAATTTGATCCTATTTCCTTGAAGGAGTGATAGTACCAAAGAAAACAGAACATACTTCTCAGTTAGGTTTTGAAGGAAGTCCATAAGTGTCAGATCTTCCACACTGTTGAGCTTCCCCTCTTCTGTGGTTTCCATCACTGAGGTTGCTCTGCTCCTGGCAGAATTGCTCTGCTCCTGGTAGAAATGTAATTATATTGCAAATAATCAAACTTAATATCAAACTTAATACACAACAAATATCATACTGAAATAATGATTAACTGTTAAAGAGTGGAGGAGCATTGGCAATGTTGGACCAATTAAACAACTGCAACACAACAGAGATGGTTGTGGTACTTCAACATTTCCAATGATAGCATCACTATAACATTTTATTGAATTAATGTTGAAATATGAAATGACGGTCAACTCAAAAGGTCAACTTACCATCTCATTGACAGCTTCAGAGGGCAGGAGGTCATCCACCACACAGACAGGCAGGTCTAGAGACTGGGACAAGGCTCTATGGTCATAACCAGGTGAGAATGGAAACAACATCAGAGCAATCCCAATGGCAGAATCTAACCACTGTCTTCATGTTAAAGACTCACTTAGTAGTTAATACATGGCCACAAATAATGAGGGGTTCAAATAGATCTGCTGGGGACTTGACCCTACAAATGACTCCAAGAATGATGCCTGACCTGCCCCATAACAAGTTCTCTCTTATTAGTCTCTCTCTTAATCTCCACACAACAATCTAACTGGACAGAGTGTGAGTGGCCTTACCTGACTGTCTCAGTGTCAGAAACATCATAGAACAATAAGAATATGTCTTCCAGGGACGTCTTATCTACAGCAGAGGGGGCAAAGTCCGGGATGATCTCTCAAGCTGAAACAAAGTGACTGTATGTGAACTGAACCATTTCCCACTGGGCAAAAACTGGTTGATTCAACGTTGATTCCACATCATTTCAACCCCCAAAAAGCTATGTGATGATATTTAATCAACGTAGAAAACTAATTGGATTTGCAAAAAGTAATCAACTTGAAAGGCATTTAGTCTTTTCTTCACCCAACTTTTAACCTAAATCCAGTGACATGGTGAAACGTTTTGTTGATTTTACATTGAATTCACGTTAGTTAACAACAACCAAACTTTAAATCAAAACCAGATGTTAAACTGACGTCTGTGCCCAGTGGGTTATGTTGATGGATCCGATCAATTACCTTAGTTCTGCTGGTATTATTAGCTGCATGAAAATACATCTGTGGAGTACAAATATTAGCTGCTTTCTGAAGGACAGCCAAGCTGATAGACAACATGGAACCTCCAGATAATTATGACATCATTGGAACACATGCACGTGTCACAAACACTTTGTCACTATAAAAAAGCAGTGTAGCAGTGCTGCCCAAGCTGGGGGGGGTGGGACAATTTTATTAGGCTTTTTTTCAGATTCACCAACAATGCTCTACTTGAAGTCAATGAGTAAACAAGCCTCAGCAATGTAGACACATCCCACTGGGCACACCATGTCATTTCAACGTGGAAATTTGGGTAATATTTGGTTGAGATGTTGATCAATGAGATTTTAACCTTTATTCATCCGCTCAAAAAGATAATGAGAAGTTTGGGAATTAAACAATGTGTTATCACTATGCGTTCAACCATCTAAAAGCACAACCAAATTCCAATGGAAAAACAATGTCTGATTTCTGGTTTAGTTATCATCTAAATGTGTTATCACAGCGCTTTGAACCATTTAAAAGCACAACAAAGTTCAAATGGGAATACAATGTCAGATATTTTGTATTTATACAACAACTAAATGTGTTATCAATGTGCTTTATCTAATAGCACAACCAAATGACCTGGATTGTAGTTGAGATTACATTAAAAGAGCATGGTGCAAGTGATCAATGCTGTTTGAGATTCTGCGCAGATTATAGCAATTGGGAAGATCTCCACCGATCTGCGACCTTAGAATGCTATTTTTTTGTTGTTCTTTTTTTTCACCTTTATTTAACCAGGTAGGCCAGTTGAGAACAAGTTCTCATTTACAACTGCGACCTGGCCAAGATGAAGCAAAGCAGTGCGACAAAAACAACAACACAGAGTTACATATGTCACTACCTTGAACTTGCACGCTTTGTCAAAATGTGTTACTCATTTTAAGGTTGAATAAATACTGTTCCATTAGTTTGTAAGTTAGCCTAAAGTTCAGCCTATCTACTGTATTACTAAAGTAATATTGAATTGTGTTTGGTTGACAATGAAACCAAATATCAACATTTGAAGGAGAAGTATCTTCTGCTTGGATAGTTCCTTCTGTGCCACTGACTTAGTCTGGCTTTAATTCCAGTTTGTCTAAAAATTAATCATTTATATGTTAGATTCACGTCTCCATCTCAACCAAAAATCTAAGTTAAAGAACAGGACTAAATTAAATCAAATCAAACTTTAAAAGCACGTTAAATCAAGTTTGATTTGATTTAGTCCTATTCTTTAACTTAGATTTTTGGTTGAGATGGAGACGTGAATCCAAAATGTTAATGATTAACTTGAAGATTCAATTTGAAATCAACCAAAGCTTGAGACACTAGGCCTATACTGTATGCCTTGTCTATTAGTTGAACTCTGGGTTGAATTGAAACAATAGCTGTTGATGACTTTGCAAATGCTATATAGGCTTTTACAAAGTATGGTTACATCTCATTTGCTTTGTCAAACCTACCCCTTGGAATGACTTCGATATTAACACTGAATATATTTTGTTATTAAGAGATCTCTCAATAATAATTCTCACAATAGCATATTGGTAGTAGTCAGTGACATATCAAAGCTAAGCAGGGCTGGGTGTAGTTAAAACCCTGGATGGGGTTCGATCCCGGGCTGAGGTGCTGCCCAGCCTATTGTTTTTTTTCTGAAAGTGTATATAATGTTGAAAATCTGACATTGTTTCAAAGGTACAAATTCAACCTATTTTATATTAAGATGCTTGTGTTTCCAACTTCCCAAAGTTAGTAAACATCCAGAGTTTAGAGGTTGAAAACAGTGTAGGCCTATACCCCATTTTATCCACTACCCCCCTCCCCCACACACACACACTTTACATTTGACCAATATGTATGCAGCCCACCAGCCCTAAAGCACGAACATGTTTTTCTCCTAGAAAATGTGGATTAAGAGAAGCAAAATTATCATTTTCGCTAGTTTCCTCTAAATAGGAGGGCAACATGACATTGACAAACCTTGTCATATCTGCTTTCACCGGGATTTAAAAACCCAGGCTTTCCTAAAATGTTTACCTCAGCCAGTCTAGAACCCAGGTGTGTCTGCAAAACACATGCACGCCTCCATAAGGTTCATGGGTTCCCTATTGTTTTATCCCAGTACAAGAGGGGCAACTCGATTCAGGCTCAAACACAAGCAATCTTTAAGGTATATCTTATTACAGTTTAGGCCTACCTTGTTATTTTCTTCCATCTGGCAATATCATTCATTTTAAGGAATTAAATCTGTTTTGTTGCTAGTGTTATTATTAACTGTAGGAAAATACAGCTGTAGAGTACAAGTATTAGCTACTTTCTGAAGGACAGCCAAGCTGATAGACAATTTAGAACCTACAGACAATTATGACAAACTGGAACGCATGAAAGTGTCACAAACACCTTGTTATTTTCGGGAGTGGCTCCGCATTCGTGACCGGATCTCTGATTTCTATTGCCCAGTATCCGTTAGTGCGCAAATTCTCGCGGGAATTTGGGATTAATACTTTTCTCATGCCGAAACCGGATTAGAAACATACCGGTAGTTAAATGACAAAAATGATTATATTTGCAATGTCATTCAGCAAAAAAACAAATAAACAAAACATAAATAGCCACTACAATTTAGAAACATGATTTTGTCATCAGTTCAGTACCATTTGTTTGAATTTGTGGACCCACGACTAAAGGTTATCGATGTTAGCTAGTTGCTAGCGACGCTAGTCAGCATAGGCTGTTACATGATAAGCAGTTCGCGTTAGGGAATTAGCTACCCATTAGCCAGCCTAACAAACTGGCAAATCCAATGGAAACCGATGCAACCCTGCTGGCAAATAAGGGCTAGCTAGATGACCAGTGGTGACAGTGAGGTCCCTATGAGTTTCAAGGCTTTAATAAGTGCTATCGTGCAGAAATAGCGTATAAAATACTGGTTGATGAGCTAGCTAAATTAGCTAGCAAGACAGATATGACCGTTAACAGCGTGCACGCACAAATGCATGACGACACATTGTATCTAAGTGAAGAAGGCATGCAGGATGAGATCGCCCCACCAAGCTAGATAGTAGAGGGGTACAACAACGCCGGTACACAGATGCATAGCTCATGCAATTATATTTTGTTCCAGTCAATGACTATACATGTTGAAAAATAAATACCTGCGTCAAATATATGGCATCGCATGCTAGTGCATAGCTGGCATGGATTAAACAAAAAAAAACGGTGACCACTAGATGTCCTCGTATACCCACATTTAGATCAAATGTACTTGATTTTTCATCAGTACTGTGTGAATGACAAGCCCACTGAATCTAGTTGAATAATCTTTATACTCAGCAGGTAGAGGCCTAGGTACTTCAAATCAGTGCTTAATTTGAGCCGGATCATGCCAGAACAGGATCCGGCACCTTTCCGTTCTGGACTGTGATATATATATATATATAGTATGGTGATATATAGTGTGGTGATATATAGTGTGGTGGTATATAGTATGGTGCTATAAATAGTATGGTGATATATATATATAGTATGGTGATATATATATATAGTATGGTGATATATATATATAGTATGGTGATATATATATATATATAGTGTGGTGATATATAGTGTGGTGATATATAGTGTGGTGATATATAGTGTGGTGGTATATAGTATGGTGATATATATATATAGTATGGTGATATATATATATAGTATGGTGATATATATATATATAGTGTGGTGATATATAGTGTGGTGATATATAGTGTGGTGATATATAGTATGGTGATATATAGTGTGGTGATATATAGTGTGGTGATATATATATATAGTGTGGTGATATATAGTGTGGTGGTATATAGTATGGTGATATATATATAGTATGGTGATATATATATATAGTATGGTGATATATAGTATGGTGATATATAGTGTGGTGATATATAGTGTGGTGGTATATAGTATGGTGATATATATATAGTATGGTGATATATATATATATATAGTATGGTGATATATATATATATATATAGTATGGTGATATATAGTATGGTGATATATAGTGTGGTGATATATAGTGTGGTGATATATAGTATGGTGATATATAGTATGGTGATATATAGTGTGGTGGTATATATAGTATGGTGATATATAGTGTGGTGGTATATAGTATGGTGATATATAGTATGGCGGTATATAGTATGGTGATATATAGTGTGGTGGTATATAGTGTGGTGATATATAGTATGGTGATATATATATAGTATGGTGATATATATATATATATATATATATAGTGATATATATATATATATAGTATAGTGATATATTGAGTCCTTTTCTCCTTTTCTCTCCACTGCGACCGCACATCCAGAGAAAATGCCATATACTGTTTGGCGTTGGCCAGGTTAGTCCAACTTTAAATGACAGTGATTTACAGGTGAAATGCTTACTTATGGCTTGGGGTTAGAAGCTGTTATTGGTTTACCCTAACAAGTCCTGAAACAAATCATGAGCCAACTATCATGCTTAGAAGGTATATAGTGTGTCAGTATGGGGAGAGGATAGGATGTAAGGGAGCTTCATTAATGTATTGAGGCCATCACATATACAGTATTTCACAATGATAGACCACACATTTGGTCTCCTAACCTTGTTCTGGTTGATTGACTCTCTAACAGTGCCTTCACACAGAGACCATGGCTGCAGCAGCTGAATGTAGCACGGACTCTGGCCAAGAGGAGTGCTCAGCACATTGGGTAGACACCAGGATCCTGGTCATTAGGCAGATTAAACATACTGAAACAAGGAGGGACAACCTGGACTTGTCCAAAAAGGAACTCTTATTTAAGTTTTCTGTTCGGGAAAAACATATATATATTTTTTTACGTTTTCCATTGTGTGCCCTCATGAACACGATCTAGAGATCAGCTGCACTAACTGGTACCTCACAAAGTACCTGTATTGTCACTAACAAGGGAGGAAAATACAGTGAACAAGATGAGACTTTGGAACAGATGATGCCTGAAACAATGCGGACGACAAAGAATTTAGTTCCTTTTGATGAGGCTTATAGATATAGTCAATACTGTGTTTGATTTGTGTGTAGACAGTTTATAACGGCAGGCAGTGGATTCTCAGTCATTCGTATTCTCAAGTAACAAAAACGTATCATATTTCACTGGCTATTTGTAGTAGCCAAATGTGAATGGAATTATTATTATTCTAGTCTTTATTCTAGAATCATTCAGTTGAATGAATGTATGTGGTTGTACTGTATGTGATTGTAAGTGTTTGACATGGGTCAAATTGAGGCTCCAAACCCCCCCACTTCACACTAGTTTTTGTCCATAGAAATCCTCACTTGCTGATGAAGATCTATAGTGGTTGAAATCAATGTAAAATACACAGTATGAACACTGCTGCCTTAAAACTCTTCTATTCAAATCAAATCAAATGTTATTTGTCACATACACATGGTTAGCAGATGTTAATGCGAGTGTAGCGAAATGCTTGTGCTTCTAGTTCTGACAATGCAGTATTAACCAACGAGTAATCTAACCTAACAATTCCACAACTACTACCTTATACACACAAGTGTAAAGGGATAAAGAATATGTACATAAAGATATATGAATGAGTGATGGTACAGAAAGGCATAGGCAAGATGCAGTAGATGGTATCGAGTACAGTATACACATATGAGATGAGTAATGTAGGGTATGTAAACATTATATTAAGTGGCATAGTTTAAAGTGGCTAGTGATACATGTATTACATAAAGATGGCAAGATGCAGTAGATGATATAGAGTACAGTATATACATATGAGATGAGTAATGTAGGGTATGTAAACATTATATTAAGTGGCATTGTTTAAAGTGGCTAGTGATACATTTTTACATCAATTTCCATCATTAAAGTGAGCTGGAGTTGAGTCAGTATGTTGGCAGCAGCCACTCAATGTTAGTGGTGGCTGTTTAACAGTCTGATGGCCTTGAGATAGAAGCTGTTTTTCAGTCTCTCGGTCCCTGCTTTGATGCACCTGTACTGACCTCGCCTTCTGGATGATAGCGGGGTGAACAGGCAGTGGCTCGGGTGGTTGTTGTCCTTGATGATCTTTATGGCCTTCCTGTGACATCGGGTGGTGTAGGTGTCCTGAAGGGCAGGTAGTTTGCCCCCGGTGATGCGGATTAAGATGTGGATTATAATGCTTATATAAATGAGTCTGTGCAGTGTCAAAATAATACATCTGTTACATAAGGGGGGAAAATGCTATTTTGGGAGAAAAAAAATACCACAAAAGACATGAAATAATGGCATTATGGGAAAATAATACATACTGTATTTCACATAGAGTATTTGACAAATTCTTTATTTACGTTACAAAGCTGACAACTACTGTAACGATGTGTTAGCACAGCATGTGTCATCATTCCCCTGCAGTGTGTGGATTTACACAGCAACATAGCAGACAACTTAAATAGTTTATTTTTATTTCACTAGACAAGTCAGTTAAGAACAAATTCTTATTTACAATGATGGCCAAACCCGGACGACGCTGGGCCAATTATGCGGCACCCTATGGGACTCCCAATCACTTGGAGTGGGAAGGATACAAAATCCAATATCACACACTTCTTCCTTGGTATTCTGAGAACTGTCAGATAGCTGTGAGAGCTATGAGTGGATCGTGGACCCATGCATAAATGATAACTTTGCTGTAACTCAGTGGGGCAAGTAGAACATCCGGGTTAGTGTATGTGCATTATCTTGTCAGTTGATTGTCTTTGTCTCAAAGCCTTTCCATTTCTGGGGTATTGAAGAAGCTTCTGATCTCAAACTTCTTGATAGGTAAGAAACACTTGGTTATTGTATGTGCCTTAACCAATGGGTTGTCAGGTGAACGTTGAAGATGCTTCTTGGAGGTGATCTAATGATGTCATTGAATCACTGTCATTGAGTTGCTCACTGGACAAGACAATTATTCACTGAAAATTAAATCTGTCTTTCATTTCACTTATGTTGATATTTGATTGGCTATTTGCTGTCTTTTGAAAATACAAAAATAAATATAACTGTTTTATGAAGCACTTGTAGACATTCATTGTTTTCAAAATCATATTTTCAGCAGAACAGATACATACTTTTACAATATGACATCAAATAAAATAAAAATCAAGTAAGTGATATGTAAATAATTGGCAGAAGGCTCCAACCACCCAAGTCATAGACTGTTCACTCTGCTACCACACGGCAAGCGATACGGGAGCACCAAGTCTGGGACAAAAGGCTCCTTAACAGATTCTACCCCCAAGCCATAAGACTGTTTAACGTTAATTAAATGGCTACCTGCACTATTTGCATTGAACCCCTTTGTTATTGATGTATTTTTCTAATTGTTTTCCACTGACTCTCTTGAATTGGCTCGATGCACACTCACTACACTCTACCCACACATTCACTGTGACACTGACCGACTTTCACACGAGCTGCTGCTACTGTGTTTATTATCTATCCTGATTGCCTAGTCACTTTTACCCTTACCTACATGTACATACTGTATTACCTCAACTACCTTGCACCCATGCACATTGACTCGGTACTGGTACTCCTTGTATATAGCCTTGTTATTGTGTTACTATTTAGAAAATATTTTCTTACTTTTTAACTCTTCATTGTTGGGAATGGGCTCGTAATAAAGCATCTCACAGTAAAGTCTACACCTGTTGTTTTCGGCGTATGTGACCAATACGATTCGATTTTGATTTGAACAAATGAATGCTCTTGTTGTTTTAATGAGGAATTTAATGAAATAATTTGCTTTTCCTTGAAGATTTGAATGGGCTGGAAAAGCCTTTCGTGATGGCTCTACACAATCTGGTGAAAAGGGAGGGTTTGCGACTCTTCTCTTCAAGTGGGAAGGACGATACAATATCATAATTTCCCTCTGGAGCAAAGAAGCCATGAGAATTTGTCATCGACTCTGCAAAGAAAGACCATCCAGTATGTCATCAATTTACATTTTTAGTCATTTAGCAGACACTCTTATACAGAGCGACTTACAGAAACAATTAGGATTATGTGCCTTGCTCAAGAGCACATTTACAGATTGTGCATAGTGAGCTCAGGAATTCTGAACTAGCAACCTATCGGTTACTGGCCCAACCTCTTAACCCACTAGGCTACCACCCAGCCCGCAGTACAGTATGTCATAGGTAACAACTCAGAGGAGAGTACAATGTCTTTCCAAATGAATTAGTTGAACGGTAAAGTAATAATATCTTAGTCTTGACTGATCAGCAGCCTAAACAACAGCAGGGCTTACCTGTAAAGTACACAGTAGGGGAAGTGTTCTGAGGCTGGTACTCCAGAGACTCTTGAGGACAGAGGTTCTTACTAACTTTCTTGGAACGCTGGTTGGTGGGAAAAGGCACAGTAAAACAAACTGGAAAATGTTCGATATCTTAAAGTACAGCATATCAATTGCAAAGAAGCAGTGCAATGCCATGACCCAAAGAATCATATATCTCATAAAGGTCAACAGCAGTGTTATTCATGAAATATGTATGTGTACTATACCTTTGTGTTAAAGGTGAGGACCTGCTCTCCAGTACTGCTGGTGGTATCCCTTGCCAAATCAAACACGCCATCTACAATGTCACTGGTGGCCACGCTGGTAGCAGACTCAAAATAACATTTAGCAGTGGCTTTGGTGATCATTTGAAGAATGACCATACAAGTAGAAGTCTTTGGATCGTTCTGGACTGAAACATCAAAGTTTATATTTTCATACTCATCTGACCACTGTTTTAGGAAGCCCTTCACTGTCTCTTCAGCAAATATCTGGAGAAGATGGGAGGAGAGCTTCTTGGATATGGCACATTGTTCCTTTCCCCATTTCAGCCTTGAAAGAATGGAGTCTGAAACACTTTTGGCTGCTTCCAATGTTAAGACATGTGGAGTGCTGTGGCTGTCCTGAATGGCTATCACTTTATCCACCAATTCATGACTGAAAATGTGGATGGTCCAAGTGGAAATTATTTTTCTCAATTTCCTAACAGCAGAACGGAGGTCGTCAAGATGAGAAGCACCCTGTCCATTTTCCTGTGTGTTCTCAACACTTTCCACCATAATGTTCACTACCACCCCAGCAGCTTGCCTAACTTTGTCAACAAAGGTTAGAGGAAGTAAGTCCTCTGTGTGAATGAAGTCCTCAATGATTGTGTTTCTTACAATGGGAAAGTCAATCTGAGCAGGAAACTCAGTGGGTATGGGAGTCCCGGGTAAAGCAAAGTGCCATTGCGACTGCCTTGATTTTGAAGTAGGTGTTGGAGAGATGGAGGAGCGTGAAGAAGAGGGCTTTCTTGTCTTTTGGCTGGCAGCACTCCTACAACGGATAATGCCAATATCCTCCAGCATGGATCGTGAGAGCTCAGTGGTTTTAGGTAGTAATTTATGCGGAATGTCCACACAGGCATCTTTTCCACCAGATGTAACACTGCTCTGGTTGACCTCAAGATGGCCGAGATTAGCTCTCAGTGATGCAGAACTGCTTTGATATGTAAACATTTTGATTGAATCAAGAGTTGTGTCTGATCTTTGAAGATCTTTTCTGATAATCTCCTTAATCTTACTTTGCAGACTGTGGTAGATGTTACGAGCAACAGACCAGATCCTTTTCTCAGAAACCTGTCCAGTGGTGAGCAGGGAGGTTCCAGATACCATGTCAGATGAATGGGTGGTCTGGGTGAGCTCCTGCTGGTCTTTCACCATGGTTTGTATAATATCAGTAGATGTGGTGGATGTAGATACAGACTGTAGGTACTTATCTGTTGTACCTTCCTCCACAATGTTAAATGATCTAGAGAGGACCACACTCACTCCTTTCTCAGCTTTGGTTTGGAACTCATGACTAGAGAGTTTCTGGAGGCTCTTTGTTGAAAGACTATGGGAAGATGCAATGCCTTTGGAGGCAGCCGTGCTGCAATCTAGACTTACTGGAGAGGTTCGCTCAGGAGAATCTTGGAGACGTTCAAACATGTCTTCACATGGTGTTGGGGACCTTGACCAGGAGATGTTATTCAGCTGAGACAGAACACCACCTACCAACACATTGACCGCAAGGGACATATCAGATATTTTCTTTCCTACTGTGGAGAAGCAAGGTGCATTTGATGTCTGATCCTCGCATGAGGTCAAGATTGTTGAAATGACCTCTTTGGTACTATTGGTCAGTAGAGCCTCGTCTGTTTTAGTCCAGAGAAGTTTTGAACTCTCGCTGACACCCCTGTGTAGAGCCACTTCAAGGTTCAAACTGGGCAAGTGAGGCACACTCTTACTAGCTTGCCTCAAGTCCTGGCTTGCCAAACAAATGTGCTCCTTAGTCCCAAGATGTTCAGAGTCCTCTGTGGGTATATGACTGGACATTCTGCTCAGCATGTCTGACCTCCGCTGGTGAATGGTGAAGTCCTTTAATGTCTTCTTAATATTGTTATATAAACTAGTGGTAGCTGACCAGATCCTGCTCTGTAGCTTTTGTGCTTTTTCCAGGAGGTCAGGTTCTCTCTCCTCTACTTCTGCAGGTTGCGCCAAGCTCTGCAGGTCTTCCACAAATGTGTCAATGATGCCAAAGGCAGCAGAATCTGCACAAGTATCCTTTGACCATGTGTACTGGTTTTGAATGGAACCAGACCTGGACGCTACAGAATAAGCAGGCTTTGCACTAGTTAAGCTACTGGTGGACTTTTCAACTAGGAACTCACTCACTGCTTGAGTGGCGTTTCTCTTGAATTCCTCACTTGAGAGTTTTTTCATGCAATTTAACAGACTGGTCAAAGAAGCTGTGGCATTACTTCTGCTGTCCTCAATTTGAGAGGGGAACTCAAATACTTTTGGTGATGAGGCCCTGGAATGGGAGATATCCCCAAGCTGAGCCAGAACACCTTCTACAAATTTCTCTCTCTCAATAGAGAAGTCTGATCCTTTTTCTCCAACAGTGTACAGGGGGTCCTCCTTTGACATCTCAGTGTTGTACAAGACCAGAAGCTCTGAGATGACTTCTTTGGTGCAAGTTGTCAGAAGGAGCTTGCTTTCTTCTGAGTCAGTTTGTGCCCAAAGAAGTTTTGAGCTCTCACTTAGGCCTCTTTGTAAAGTAACTTCACCAGTGGACTCTGGCAACTGAGGCTCACTCTTACTGGGCCTATATTTCATGTCTAAGCAAGGAAGTGGAACTGTCTCCTTAAACTCAGCATTTGTGATGTTGTCATCAGATGTGACAATGCTCTTTAAGCACATCGCTGAAGCTTGCCGAAATAATCTTTCAAGTTGTTTTGGATGCTGTGGTAGATATGAGCAGCAGCAGACCAGGCACTCTTCTGTTGCGGACTCTCTTCAGATTCAGCCAAGGACTTCATATCTGACACGAAAGTCTTCACAACTACTGACGCTGCTGAGCCCACTGGGTGAATTGACTCTGTCTTTACAATGCCAGACAATGTTTGACCTGATACAGCACCTGTTAACTCAGACTGAACGACTGAACTAGGAAAGCTCAAACTACTGACTTTTTTGGCAAGAACTCCACTCACTGCTTGCATTGCTGATGTTAGGAACAGCCGGCTGGAGAGTTTTTGGATGCTCTTAGATGTGAGCGTGCAGGAGGAACCAGATTCACTAATATTGTAGCTGCTCTCGTATTTCCTTATCAGGGCATCAAGATCGTCAATGAAGCCAACATGCGATGCCAAAAACGTGATCTTGTCCTTCAGAACTTCCAGCAAACTGTGTTCGTTCTCGTCAACAAAAGCCACCTTTGTGTCAGAGATGGTGGTCATGACTTGCCCTGTTAGACTCTTGCTCTCTTGGTCAACTTTTTCAAGTTTAGCAGCCAGCTCTCTCACCATGCCTTCAGTCACCTTGGTCTCCGAGTCTCCCCTTCTTCCAGATGTCACTAGAGAGGTTTGACTTGCGGAGGCACTCTTAACTGACCAGTGATACGGCCGACTTGACATCTTTAGCCAACTCTGCCATTACAGCAGAGATTAGCATCATAGAGCCTGCACTTCCAGATGGAGAATCGGACATGCATGCAAGTTTGGAGAGAGAACCTTGCAGGCTGTCCTGCACACAGGTGACGAGGGTGTCCTCTGAGAGACCTAAAAGGACATGTAGCGACTCAGAGTTGGTTGTTTTCTTCTGCACCTCAGACAGAGAGGTTTGAGGCCTTGAACAAAAAACAGATATCATCAAAGTCAAACAAATAATATGTAAGGCTGTGATGCACGTTCAGTGTGTCAAATACATCTGCACCATTGAAAACAATGAGGAAAACACTGCTGTTTCTCTGAGAAAAAACCTTAGTGTGATGTCAGCCTAACTGCTTAATTTCTAAAGCCCAATAAAATGTTTTTTGTAAAAGTAATTTGTATTGAAACTGGCCTGTAGATATCTATCTATCCTGGCAATATCTATCCTCTGCAAAATCCAAATTGCTATAAACTTCAAATACTGTAACTTCTAATAACTTCAAGGACAATCGTAAATATAAGGCAGTTTGAAGAAATGTTAAAGGGAAATGTCTAAATGTTTCAACTTCATATTCATCATCTCCAGCACCACCCCAACATCAGCATATGTGAAAAATTGGCATTTCTATGTTTTGTAGTAAAAAAGAAAGAGGAAGATAAGTGTTTTCTATGACATCATCAACCAATTAGTAGGCTATGCCTACTCATAATTGGTTAAAATCACACGATGCACACTGATGATGTCATTAGAATCTAGAGCTGAGCATTTAACCAACATTTTTGTTATTTTTTGGTTTTTAAACAAATAATTGACCGACTTCGGCTCAATTATTTGAGTTCCATATATTTAATTTTTTTCTTCTTCTGTGAGCTCGATGCTCAGTTTCTGTAGAGATAAATCAGATCAAGCACGAACTATGCAATGTAGTAGGGAGTTGTAGTTTCCAACAGGCCAATATTCTACATAGTTTAGAACAGAAAATATGGTCATTCATTCCCATAATCCATTGCACGCCCGCTTATTTGTCCACTCTGTGTGGAGCAGATACGGAGACCTCATTGACTGAGACGGAGAGACGAGAGAATGCATGAGAGCGATAAAAAGCAGTTGCTTTGCGAGGTTTCTCTACCTGGAAATACATGATCTAAGTGATTGATAGTTGGTATTCAGCAGTCATAAAAGTATGCCTTATTTACTTAGAAGAACTACTAAAATAGTGATTTTGTCAGACAGCATAGGCAGCAGCTCTATAGAGATGAGTTGATGACTTGGAATGAAATAATAAAGTCATCAAATAAATATTTTATATGAGAAAGTAAATGATGGTTAATAAGTGATAAGCAGTAATGGGCAGTCACTACCCAAATGGGACTTTTATTAATATTTTTATTCTGTGTTGTTACAGCATTCAACCTACATAATCCATAGTGCATTCAATATCTAAAAGAATTATTGAAATCGAAAACCGTGATTATTTTTTAAATATTTGAATCGAAACCAAATCAACCTCAAAAAGCACTAATCTCTCAGCACTATTGGAAACAGTTACGTTCCTCTATCTTTTTTTACTACAAAGCAGGGAAATGTGTAATTTTCACATATGGTGATGCTGGAGATGAATATGAAGTTGTTAAATTTCCCTTTAAGAACATACCTCATGGCCGCCTTGGGCAGGTAGCTTCCACTGCCCAGACTGCCCATCTCCTTAGTCAGGTAAAACTCCTTGAACTTAAGTTGTTGTGATTCCTGCTCTTCTTCCTCTTTTTGCTCCATACAGTTGGAGGAAGGGTAGGGAGTCGGGATGCGAAAGCTATTGTAAGACTTTCGTCTGCCTGGCCTCTTAGGTACACCAGCCTCAGTAAATCTCACACGGGACTTGGTGTTAGCCTTATCGTCTAACAGGCTGGTGAGTGACGCTGTGAGAGATCTCTGTGACAATTGAGAGGAGGCAGCATCTTGGATGCCCAGTAGTTCGTAAAGACCTGGGATGATGATCTGCATCAGCTTGTCCGATAAAAACTGGTCAATCCTCAGACACAAGCCGGCAAGCTGTTGTTTTGTCAGCTGTATTCCAGAAACAGAAGAAGTGTTTTAAAATGTTGCATAGTGCATCTTTCAAAAGCTTATGAACAAGGTTAAACATTAGGCAGAGTTTTCATGGTAATCTGATTAAATTGTCAGTAACATGATCTTACCGGGTCAAACATGCCCTCACGAATCCCCCTCCATTGCCTGAAAACAATATTGTTAGAAATGTTGTCATATCAGGATGCCTTAGAAATGTTGTCATATCAGGATGCCTTAGAAATGTTGTCATATCAGGATGCCTTAGAAATGTTGTCATATCAGGATGCCTTAGAAATGTTGTCATATCAGGATGCCTTAGAAATGTTGTCATATCAGGATGCCTTAGAAATGTTGTCATATCAGGATGCCTTAGAAATGTTGTCATATCAGGATGCCTTAGAAATGTTGTCATATCAGGATGCCTTAGAAATGTTGTCATATCAGGATGCCTTAGAAATGTTGTCATATCAGGATGCGTGGCAGAATTGTTTTTATTTAAATATTTGCCTGACGGTGAAGTTATACTTGCTTTGTGTCAGTTGTTTTGGCAAAATTGCAATGTGACAACTTTTCTAGCACTGAACATTTTTTTCCAATTAATCAGTTTCTAATTTGATCCTATTTCCTTGAAGGAGTGATAGTACCAAAGAAAACAGAACATACTTCTCAGTTAGGTTTTGAAGGAAGTCCATAAGTGTCAGATCTTCCACACTGTTGAGCTTCCCCTCTTCTGTGGTTTCCATCACTGAGGTTGCTCTGCTCCTGGCAGAATTGCTCTGCTCCTGGTAGAAATGTAATTATATTGCAAATAATCAACCTCAATATCAAACTTAATATACAACAAATATCATACTGAAATAATGATTAACTGTTAAAGAGTGGAGGAGCATTGGCAACGTTGGACCAATTAAACAACTGCAACACAACAGAGATGGTTGTGGTACTTCAACATTTCCAATGATAGCATCACTATAACATTTTATTGAATTAATGTTGAAATATGAAATGACGGTCAACTCAAAAGGTCAACTTACCATCTCATTGACAGCTTCAGAGGGCAGGAGGTCATCCACCACACAGACAGGCAGGTCTAGAGACTGGGACAAGGCTCTATGGTCATAACCAGGAGAGAATGGAAACAACATCAGAGCAATCCCAATGGCAGAATCTAACCACTGTCTTCATGTCAAAGACTCACTTAGTAGTTAATACATGGCCACAAATAATGAGGGGTTCAAATAGATCTGCTGGGGACTTGACCCTACAAATGACTCCAAGAATGATGCCTGACCTGCCCCATAACAAGTTCTCTCTTATTAGTCTCTCTCTCTTAATCTCCACACAACAATCTAACTGGACAGAGTGTGAGTGGCCTTACCTGACTGTCTCAGTGTCAGAAACATCATAGAACAATAAGACTATGTCTTCCAGGGACGTCTCAGCTACAGCAGAGGGGGCAAAGTCCGGGATGATCTCTCAAGCTGAAACAAAGTGACTGTATGTGAACTGAACCATTTCCCACTGGGCAAAAACTGGTTGAATCAACGTTGTTTCCACATCATTTCAACCCCCAAAAAGCTATGTGATGATATTTAATCAACGTAGAAAACGAATTGGATTTGCAAAAAGTAATCAACTTGAAAGGCATTTAGTCTTTTCTTCACCCAACTTTTAACCTAAATCCAGTGACATGGTGAAAAGTTTTGTTGATTTTACATTGAATTCACGTTAGTTAACAACAACCAAACTTTAAATCAAAACCAGACGTTAAACTGACGTCTGTGCCCAGTGGGTTATGTTGATGGATCCGATCAATTACCTTAGTTCTGCTGGTATTATTAGCTACATGAAAATACATCTGTGGAGTACAAATATTAGCTGCTTTCTGAAGGACAGCCAAGCTGATAGACAACATGGAACCTCCAGATAATTATGACATCATTGGAACACATGCACGTGTCACAAACACTTTGTCACTATAAAAAAGCAGTGTAGCAGTGCTGCCCAAGCTGGGGGGGTGGGACAATTTTATTAGGCTTTTATTCAGATTCACCAACAATGCTCTACTTGAAGTCAATGAGTAAACAAGCCTTAGCAATGTAGACACATCCCACTGGGCACACCATGTCATTTCAACGTGGAAATTTGGGTAATATTTGGTTGAGATGTTGATCAATGAGATTTTAACCTTTATTCATCCACTCAAAAAGATAATGAGAAGTTTGGGAATTAAACAATGTGTTATCACTATGCGTTCAACCATCTAAAAGCACAACCAAATTCCAATGGAAAAACAATGTCTGATTTCTGGTTTAGTTATCATCTAAATGTGTTATCACAGCGCTTTGAACCATTTAAAAGCACAACAAAGTTCAAATGGGAATACAATGTCAGATATTTTGTATTTATACAACAACTTAAAATGTGTTATCAATGTGCTTTATCTAATAGCACAACCAAATGACCTGGATTGTAGTTGAGATTACATTAAAAGAGCATGGTGCAAGTGATCAATGCTGTTTAAGATTCTGCGCAGATTATTATAGCAATTGGGAAGATCTCCACCAATCTGCGACCTTAGAATGCTATTTTGTTGTTCTTTTTTTTCACCTTTATTTAACCAGGTAGGCCAGTTGAGAACAAGTTCTCATTTACAACTGCGACCTGGCCAAGATGAAGCAAAGCAGTGCGACCAAAAACAACAACACAGAGTTACACTGTCACTACCTTGAACATGCACGCTTTGTCAAAATGTGTTACTCATTTTAAGGTTGAATAAATACTGTTCCATTAGTTTGTAAGTTAGCCTAAAGTTCAGCCTATCTACTCTATTACTAAAGTAATATTGAATTGTGTTTGGTTGACAATGAAACCAAATATCAACATTTGAAGGAGAAGTATCTTCTGCTTGGATAGTTCCTTCTGTGCCACTGACTTAGTATGGCTTTAATTCCAGTTTGTCTAAAAATGTATCATTTACATGTTAGATTCACGTCTCCATCTCAACCAAAAATCTAAGTTAAAGAACAGGACTAAATTAAATCAAACTTTAAATCAAGTTTGACTTGATTTAGTCCTATTCTTTAACTTAGATTTTTGGTTGAGATGGAGACGTGAATCCAAAATGTTAATGATTAACTTGAAGATTCAATTTGAAATCAACCAAATCTTGAGACACTAGGCCTATACTGTATGCATTGTCTATTAGTTGAACTCTGGGTTGAATTGAAACAATAGCTGTTGATGACTTTGCAAATGCTATATAGGCTTTTACAAAGTATGGTTACATCTCATTTGCTTTGTCAAACCTACCCCTTGGAATGACTTCGATATTAACACTGAATATATTTTGTTATTAAGAGATCTCTCAATAATAATTCTCACAATAGAATATTGGTAGTAGTCAGTGACATATCAAAGCTAAGCAGGGCTGGGTGTAGTTAAAACCCTGGATGGGGTTCGATCCCGGGCTGAGGTGCTACCCAGCCTATTGTTTTTTTTCTGAAAGTGTATATAATGTTGAAAATCTGACATTGTTTCAAAGGTACAAATTCAACCTATTTTATATTAAGATGCTTGTGTTTCCAACTTCCCAAAGTTAGTAAACATCCAGAGTTTAGAGGTTGAAAACAGTGTAGGCCTATACCCCATTTTATCCACTACCCCCCCTCCCCCACACACACACACTTTACATTTGACCAATATGTATGCAGCCCACCAGCCCTAAAGCACGAACATGTTTTTCTCCTAGAAAATGTGGATTAAGAGAAGCAAAATTATCCTTTTCGCTAGTTTCCTCTAAATAGGAGGGCAACATGACATTGACAAACCTTGTCATATCTGCTTTCACCGGGATTTAAAAACCCAGGCTTTCCTAAAATGTTTACCTCAGCCAGTCTAGAACCCAGGTGTGTCTGCAAAACACATGCACGCCTCCATAAGGTTCATGGGTTCCCTATTGTTTTATCCCAGTACAAGAGGGGCAACTCGATTCAGGATCAAACACAAGCAATCTTTAAGGTATATCTTATTACAGTTTAGGCCTACCTTGTTATTTTCTTCCATCTGGCAATATCATTCATTTTAAGGAATTAAATCTGTTTTGTTGCTAGTGTTATTATTAACTGTAGGAAAATACAGCTGTAGAGTACAAGTATTAGCTACTTTCTGAAGGACAGCCAAGCTGATCGACAATTTAGAACCTACAGACAATTATGACAAACTGGAACGCATGAAAGTGTCACAAACACCTTGTTATTTTCGGGAGTGGCTCCGCATTCGTGACCGGATCTCTGATTTCTATTGCCCAGTATCCGTTAGTGCGCAAATTCTCGCGGGAATTTGGGATTAATACTTTTCTCATGCCGAAACCGGATTAGAAACATACCGGTAGTTAAATGACAAAAATGATTATATTTGCAATGTCATTCAGCAAAAAAACAAATAAACAAAACATAAATAGCCACTACAATTTAGAAACATGATTTTGTCATCAGTTCAGTACCATTTGTTTGAATTTGTGGACCCACGACTAAAGGTTATCGATGTTAGCTAGTTGCTAGCGACGCTAGTCAGCATAGGCTGTTACATGATAAGCAGTTCGCGTTAGGGAATTAGCTACCAATTAGCCAGCCTAACAAACTGGCAAATCCAATGGAAACCGATGCAACCCTGCTGGCAAATAAGGGCTAGCTAGATGACCAGTGGTGACAGTGAGGTCCCTATGAGTTTCAAGGCTTTAATAAGTGCTATCGTGCAGAAATAGCGTATAAAATACTGGTTGATGAGCTAGCTAAATTAGCTAGCAAGACAGATATGACCGTTAACAGCGTGCACGCACAAATGCATGACGACACATTGTATCTAAGTGAAGAAGGCATGCAGGATGAGATCGCCCCACCAAGCTAGATAGTAGAGGGGTACAACAACGCCGGTACACAGATGCATAGCTCATGCACTTATATTTTGTTCCAGTCAATGACTATACACTGTTGAAAAATAAATACCTGCGTCAAATATATGGCATCGCATGCTAGTGCATAGCTGGCATGGATTAAACAAAAAAAAACGGTGACCACTAGATGTCCTCGTATACCCACATTTAGATCAAATGTACTTGATTTTTCATCAGTACTGTGTGAATGACAAGCCCACTGAATCTAGTTGAATAATCTTTATACTCAGCAGGTAGAGGCCTAGGTACTTCAAATCAGTGCTTAATTTGAGCCGGATCATGCCAGAACAGGATCCGGCACCTTTCCGTTCTGGACTGTGATATATATATATATATAGTATGGTGATATATAGTGTGGTGATATATAGTGTGGTGGTATATAGTATGGTGCTATAAATAGTATGGTGATATATATATATATAGTATGGTGATATATATATATAGTATGGTGATATATATATATAGTATGGTGATATATATATAGTGTGGTGATATATAGTGTGGTGATATATAGTGTGGTGGTATATAGTATGGTGATATATATATATATAGTATGGTGATATATATATATAGTATGGTGATATATATATATATATAGTGTGGTGATATATAGTGTGGTGATATATAGTGTGGTGATATATAGTATGGTGATATATAGTGTGGTGATATATAGTGTGGTGATATATATATATAGTGTGGTGATATATAGTGTGGTGGTATATAGTATGGTGATATATATATAGTATGGTGATATATATATATAGTGTGGTGATATATAGTGTGGTGATATATAGTATGGTGATATATAGTGTGGTGATATATAGTGTGGTGATATATATATATAGTGTGGTGATATATAGTGTGGTGGTATATAGTATGGTGATATATATATAGTATGGTGATATATATATATAGTATGGTGATATATAGTATGGTGATATATAGTGTGGTGATATATAGTGTGGTGGTATATAGTATGGTGATATATATATAGTATGGTGATATATATATATATATAGTATGGTGATATATATATATATATATATAGTATGGTGATATATAGTATGGTGATATATAGTGTGGTGATATATAGTGTGGTGATATATAGTATGGTGATATATAGTATGGTGATATATAGTGTGGTGGTATATATAGTATGGTGATATATAGTGTGGTGGTATATAGTATGGTGATATATAGTATGGCGGTATATAGTATGGTGATATATAGTGTGGTGGTATATAGTGTGGTGATATATAGTATGGTGATATATATATAGTATGGTTATATATATATATATATATATATATAGTGATATATATATATATATATAGTATAGTGATATATTGAGTCCTTTTCTCCTTTTCTCTCCACTGCGACCGCACATCCAGAGAAAATGCCATATACTGTTTGGCCTTGGCCAGGTTAGTCCAACTTTAAATGACAGTGATTTACAGGTGAAATGCTTACTTATGGCTTGGGGTTAGAAGCTGTTATTGGTTTACCCTAACAAGTCCTGAAACAAATCATGAGCCAACTATCATGCTTAGAAGGTATATAGAGTGTCAGTATGGGGAGAGGATAGGATGTAAGGGAGCTTCATTAATGTATTGAGGCCATCACATATACAGTATTTCACAATGATAGACCACACATTTGGTCTCCTAACCTTGTTCTGGTTGATTGACTCTCTAACAGTGCCTTCACACAGAGACCATGGCTCCAGCAGCTGAATGTAGCACGGACTCTGGCCAGGAGGAGTGCTCAGCACATTGGGTAGACACCAGGATCCTGGTCATTAGGCAGATTAAACATACTGAAACAAGGAGGGACAACCTGGACTTGTCCAAAAAGGAACTCTTATTTAAGTTTTCTGTTCGGGAAAAACATATATATTTTTTTTTTAACGTTTTCCATTGTGTGCCCTCATGAACACGATCCAGAGATCAACTGCACTAACTGGTACCTCACAAAGTACCTGTATTGTCACTAACAAGGGAGGAAAATACAGTGAACAAGATGAGACTTTGGAACAGATGATGCCTGAAACAATGCGGACGACGAAGAATTTAGTTCCTTTTGATGAGGCTTATAGATATAGTCAATACTGTGTTTGATTTGTGTGTATACAGTTTATAACGGCAGGCAGTGGATTCTCAGTCATTCGTATTCTCAAGTAACAAAAACGTATCATATTTCACTGGCTATTTGTAGTAGCCAAATGTGAATGGAATTATTATTATTCTAGTCTTTATTCTAGAATCATTCAGTTGAATGAATGTATGTGGTTGTACTGTATGTGATTGTAAGTGTTTGACATGGGTCAAATTGAGGCTCCAAACCCCCCCCACTTAACACTAGTTTTTGTCCATAGAAATCCTCACTTGCTGATGAAGATCTATAGTGGTTGAAATCAATGTAAAATACACAGTATGAACACTGCTGCCTTAAGATTTGATTTGAATAAAAGAGTTTTATTTGTCACATACACATGGTTAGCAGATGTTAATGTGAGTGTAGCGAAATGCTTGTGCTTCTAGTTCCGACAATGCAGTAATAACCAACGAGTAATCTAAACTAACAATTCCACAACTACTACCTTATACACACAAGTGTAAAGGGATAAAGAATATGTACATAAAGATATATGAATGAGTGATGGTACAGAACGGCATAGGCAAGATGCAGTAGATGGTATCGAGTACAGTATATACATATGAGATGAGTAATGTAGGGTATGTAAACATTATTAAGTGGCATTGTTTAAAGTGGCTAGTGATACATTTTTACATCAATTTCCATTATTAAAGTGAGCTGGAGTTGAGTCAGTATGTAGGCAGCAGCCACTCAATGTTAGAGGCTGTTTAACAGTCTGATGGCCTTGAGATAGAAGCTGTTTTTCAGTCTCTCGGTCCCTGCTTTGATGCACCTGTACTGACCTCGCCTTCTGGATGATAGCGGGGTGAACAGGCAGTGGCTCGGGTGGTTGTTGTCCTTGATGATCTTTATGGCCTTCCTGTGACATCGGGTGGTGTAGGTGTCCTGAAGGGCAGGTAGTTTGCCCCCAGTGATGCGGATTAAGATGTGGATTATAATTGCTTATATAAATGAGTCTGTGCAGTGTCAAAATAATACATCTGTTACATAAGGGGGGAAAAATGCTATTTTGGGAGAAAAAAAAATACCACAAAAGACATGAAATAATGGCATTATGGGAAAATAATACATACTGTATTTCACATAGAGTATTTGACAAACTCTTTATTTACGTTACAAAGCTGACAACTACTGTAATTATGTGTTAGCACAGCATGTGACATCATTCCCCTGCAGTGTGTGGATTTACACAGCAACATAGCAGACAACTTAAATAGTTTATTTTTATTTCACTAGACAAGTCAGTTAAGAACAAATTCTTATTTACAATGATGGCCAAACCCGGACGACGCTGGGCCAATTATGCGGCACCCTATGGGACTCCCAATCACTTGGAGTGGGAAGGATACAAAATCCAATAACACACACTTCTTCCTTGGTATTCTGAGAACTGTCAGATAGCTGTGAGAGCTATGAGTGGATCGTGGACCCATGCATAAATGATAACTTTGCTGTAACTCAGTGGGGCAAGTAGAACATCCGGGTTAGTGTATGTGCATTATCTTGTCAGTTGATTGTCTTTGTCTCAAAGCCTTTCCATTTCTGGGGTATTGAAGAAGCTTCTGATCTCAAACTTCTTGATAGGTAAGAAACACTTGGTTAGTGTATGTGCCTTAACCAATGGGTTGTCAGGTGAACGTTGAAGATGCTTCTTGGAGGTGATCTAATGATGTCATTGAATTGCTGTCATTGAGTTGCTCACTGGACAAGACAATTATTCACTGAAAATTAAATCTGTCTTTCATTTCACTTATGTTGATATTTGATTGGCTATTTGCTGTCTTTTGAAAATACAAAAATAAATATAACTGTTTTATGAAGCACTTGTAGACATTCATTGTTTTCAAAATCATATTTTCAGCAGAACAGATACATACTTTTACAATATGACATCAAATAAAATAAAAATCAAGTAAGTGATATGTAAATGATTGGCAAAAGGCTCCAACCACCCAAGTCATAGACTGTTCACTCTGCTACCACACGGCAAGCGATACAGGAACACCAAGTCTGGGACAAAAGGCTCCTTAACAGCTTCTAACCCCAAGCCATAAGACTGTTTAACGTTAATTAAATGGCTACCTGCACTATTTGCATTGAACCCCTTTGTTATTGATGTATTTTTCTAATTGTTTTCCACTGACTCTCTTGAATTGGCTCGATGCACACTCACTACACTCTACCCACACATTCACTGTGACACTGACCGACTTTCACACTAGCTGCTGCTACTGTGTTTATTATCTATCCTGATTGCCTAGTCACTTTTACCCTTACCTACATGTACATACTGTATTACCTCAACTACCTTGCACCCATGCACATTGACTCGGTACTGGTACTCCTTGTATATAGCCTTGTTATTGTGTTACTATTTAGAAAATATTTTCTTACTTTTTAACTCTTCATTGTTGGGAATGGGCTCGTAATAAAGCATCTCACAGTAAAGTCTACACCTGTTGTTTTCGGCGTATGTGACCAATACAATTCAATTTTGATTTGAACAAATGAATGCTCTTGTTGTTAATGAGGAATTTAATGAAATAATTTGCTTTTCCTTGAAGATTTGAACGGGCTGGAAAAGCCTTTCGTGATGGCTCTACACAATCTGGTGAAAAGGGAGGGTTTGCGACTCTTCTCTTCAAGTGGGAAGGACGATACAATATCATAATTTCCCTCTGGAGCAAAGGAGCCATGAGAATTTGTCATCGACTCTGCAAAGAAAGACCATCCAGTATGTCATCAATTTACATTTTTAGTCATTTAGCAGACACTCTTATCCAGAGCGACTTACAGAAGCAATTAGGATTACGTGCCTTGCTCAAGAGCACATTGACAGATTTTGCATAGTGAGCTCAGGGATTCTGAACCAGCAACCTATCGGTTACTGGCCCAACCTCTTAACCCACTAGGCTACCACCAAGCCCGCAGTACAGTATGTCATAGGTAACAACTCAGAGGAGAGTACAATGTCTTTCCAAATGAATTAGTTGAACGGTAAAGTAATAATATCTTAGTCTTGACTGAGCAGCAGCCTAAACAACAGCAGGGCTTACCTGTAAAGTACACAGTAGGGGAAGTGTTCTGAGGCTGGTACTCCAGAGACTCTTGAGGACAGAGGTTCTTACTAACTTTCTTGGAACCCTGGTTGGTGGGAAAAGGCACAGTAAAACAAACTGAAAAATGTTCGATATCTTAAAGTACAGCATATCAATTGCAAAGAAGCAGTGCAATGCCATGACCCAAAGAATCATATATCTCATAAAGGTCAACAGCAGTGTTATTCATGAAAGATGTATGTGTACTATACCTTTGTGTTAAAGGTGAGGACCTGCTCTCCAGTACTGCTGGTGGTATCCCTTGCCAAATCAAACACGCCATCTACAATGTCACTGGTGGCCACGCTGGTAGCAGACTCAAAATAACATTTAGCAGTGGCTTTGGTGATCATTTGAAGAATGACCATACAAGTAGAAGTCTTTGGATCGTTCTGGACTGAAACATCAAAGTTTATATTTTCATACTCATCTGACCACTGTTTTAGGAAGCCCTTCACTGTCTCTTCAGCAAATATCTGGAGAAGATGGGAGGAGAGCTTCTTGGATATGGCACATTGTTCCTTTCCCCATTTCAGCCTTGAAAGAATGGAGTCTGAAACACTTTTGGCTGCTTCCAATGTTAAGGACATGTGGAGTGCTGTGGCTGTCCTGAATGGCTATCACTTTATCCACCAATTCATGACTGAAAATGTGGATGGTCCAAGTGGAAATTATTTTTCTCAATTTCCTAACAGCAGAACGGAGGTCGTCAAGATGAGAAGCCCCCTGTCCATTTTCCTGTGTGTTCTCAACACTTTCCACCATAATGTTCACTACCACCCCAGCAGCTTGCCTAACTTTGTCAACAAAGGTTAGAGGAAGTAAGTCCTCTGTGTGAATGAAGTCCTCAATGATTGTGTTTCTTACAATGGGAAAGTCAATCTGAGCAGGAAACTCAGTGGGTATGGGAGTCCCGGGTAAAGCAAAGTGCCATTGCGACTGCCTTGATTTTGAAGTAGGTGTTGGAGAGATGGAGGAGCGTGAAGAAGAGGACTTTCTTGTCTTTTGGCTGGCAGCACTCCTACAACGGATCATGCCATTATCCTCCAGCATGGATCCTGAGAGCTCAGTAGTTTTAGGTAGTAATTTATGCGGAATGTCCACACAGGCATCTTTTCCACCAGATGTAACACTGCTCTGGTTGACCTCAAGACGGCCGAGATTAGCTCTCAGTGATGCAGAACTGCTTTGATATGTAAACATTTTGATTGAATCAAGAGTTGTGTCTGATCTTTGAAGATCTTTTCTGATAATCTCCTTAATCTTACTTTGCAGACTGTGGTAGATGTTACGAGCAACAGACCAGATCCTTTTCTCAGAAACCTGTCCAGTGGTGAGCAGGGAGGTTCCAGATACCATGTCAGATGAATGGGTGGTCTGGGTGAGCTCCTGCTGGTCTTTCACCATGGTTTGTATAATATCAGTAGATGTGGTGGATGTAGATACAGACTGGAGGTACTTATCTGTTGTACCTTCCTCCACAATGTTAAATGATCTAGAGAGGACCTCACTCACTCCTTTCTCAGCTTTGGTTTGGAACTCATGACTAGAGAGTTTCTGGAGGCTCTTTGTTGAAAGACTATGGGAAGATGCAATGCCTTTGGAGGCAGCCGTGCTGCAATCTAGACTTACTGGAGAGGTTCGCTCAGGAGAATCTTGGAGACGTTCAAACATGTCTTCACATGGTGTTGGGGACCTTGACCAGGAGATGTTATTCAGCTGAGACAGAACACCACCTACCAACACGTTGACCTCAAGGGACATATCAGATATTTTCTTTCCTACTGTGGAGAAGCAAGGTGCATTTGATGTCTGATCCTCGCATGAGGTCAAGATTGTTGAAATGACCTCTTTGGTACTATTGGTCAGTAGAGCCTCGTCTGTTTCAGTCCAGAGAAGTTTTGAACTCTCGCTGACACCCCTGTGTAGAGCCACTTCAAGGTTCAAACTGGGCAAGTGAGGCACACTCTTACTAGCTTGCCTCAAGTCCTGGCTTGCCAAACAAATGTGCTCCTTAGTCCCAAGATGTTCAGAGTCCTCTGTGGGTATATGACTGGACATTCTGCTCAGCATGTCTGACCTCCGCTGGTGAATGGTGAAGTCCTTTAATGTCTTCTTAATATTGTTATATAAACTAGTGGTAGCTGACCAGATCCTGCTCTGTAGCTTTTGTGCTTTTTCCTGGAGGTCAGGTTCTCTCTCCTCTACTTCTGCAGGTTGCGCCAAGCTCTGCAGGTCTTCCACAAATGTGTCAATGATGCCAAAGGCAGCAGAATCTGCACAAATATCCTTTGACCATGTGTACCGGTTTTGAATGGAACCAGACCTGGACGCTACAGAATAAGCAGGCTTTGCACTAGTTAAGCTACTGGTGGACTTTTCAACTAGGAACTCACTCACTGCTTGAGTGGCGTTTCTCTTGAATTCCTCACTTGAGAGTTTTTTCATGCAATTTAACAGACTGGTCAAAGAAGCTGTGGCATTACTTCTGCTGTCCTCAATTTGAGAGGGGAACTCAAATACTTTTGGTGATGAGGCCCTGGAATGGGAGATATCCCCAAGCTGAGCCAGAACACCTTCTACAAATTTCTCTCTCTCAATAGAGAAGTCTGATCATTTTTCTCCAACAGTGTACAGGGGGTCCTCCTTTGACATCTCAGTGTTGTACAAGACCAGAAGCTCTGAAATGACTTCTTTGGTGCAAGTTGTCAGAAGGAGCTTGCTTTCTTCTGAGTCAGTTTGTGCCCAAAGAAGTTTTGAGCTCTCACTTAGGCCTCTTTGTAAAGTAACTTCACCAGTGGACTCTGGCAACTGAGGCTCACTCTTACTGGGCCTATATTTCATGTCTAAGCAAGGAAGTGGAACTGTCTCCTTAAACTCAGCATTTGTGATGTTGTCATCAGATGTGACAATGCTCTTTAAGGCACATCGCTGAAGCTTGCCGAAATAATTTTTCAAGTTGTTTTGGATGCTGTGGTAGATATGAGCAGCAGCAGACCAGGCACTCTTCTGTTGCGGACTCTCTTCAGATTCAGCCAAGGACTTCATATCTGACACGAAAGTCTTAACAACTACTGACGCTGCTGAGCCCACTGGGTGAATTGACTCTGTCTTTACAATGCCAGACAATGTTTGACCTGATACAGCACCTGTTAACTCAGACTGAACGACTGAACTAGGAAAGCTCAAACTACTGACTTTTTTGGCAAGAACTCCACTCACTGCTTGCATTGCTGATGTTAGGAACAGCCGGCTGGAGAGTTTTTGGATGCTCTTAGATGTGAGCGTGCAGGAGGAACCAGATTCACCAATATTGTAGCTGCTCTCGTATTTCCTTATCAGGGCATCAAGATCGTCAATGAAGCCAACATGCGATGCCAAAAACGTGATCTTGTCCTTCAGAACTTCCAGCAAACTGTGTTCGTTCTCGTCAACAAAAGCCACCTTTGTGTCAGAGATGGTGCTCATGACTTGCCCTGTTAGACTCTTGCTCTCTTGGTCAACTTTTTCAAGTTTAGTAGCCAGCTCTCTCACCATGCCCTCAGTCACCTTGGTCTGTGAGTCTCCCCTTCTTCCAGATGTCACTAGAGAGGTTTGACTTGCGGAGGCACTCTTAATGACCAGTGATACGGCCGACTTGACATCTTTAGCCAACTCTGCCATTACAGCAGGGATTAGCATCATAGAGCCTGCACTTCCAGATGGAGAATCGGACATGCATGCAAGTTTGGAGAGAGAACCTTGCAGGCTGTCCTGCACACAGGTGACGAGGGTGTCCTCTGAGAGACCTAAAAGGACATGTAGCGACTCAGAGTTGGTTGTTTTCTTCTGCACCTCAGACAGAGAGGTTTGAGACCTTGAACAAAAAACAGATATCATCAAAGTCAAACAAATAATATGTAAGGCTGTGATGCACGTTCAGTGTGTCAAATACATCTGCACCATTGAAAACAATGAGGAAAACACTGCCGTTTCTCTGAGAAAAAACCTTAATTTCTTAATTTCTAAAGCCCAATAAAATGTTTTTTGTAAAAGTAATTTCTATTGAAACTGGCCTGTAGATATCTATCTATCCTGGCAATATCTATCCTCTGCAAAATCCAAATTGCTATAAACTTCAAATACTGTAACTTCTAATAACTTCAAGGACAATCGTAAATACAAGGCAGTTTGAAGAAATGTTAAAGGGAAATGTCTAAATGTTTCAACTTCATATTCATCATCTCTAGCACCACCCCAACATCAGCATATGTGAAAAATTGTCATTTCTATGTTTTGTAGTAAAAAAGAAAGAGGAAGATAAGTGTTTTCTATGACATCATCAACCAATTAGTAGGCTATGCCTACTCATAATTGGTTAAAATCACACGATGGACACTGATGATGTCATTAGAATCTAGAGCTGAGCATTTAACCAACATTTTTGTTATTTTTCGGTTTTTAAACAAATAATTGACCGACTTCGGCTCAATTATTTGAATTCCATATATTTAATTTTTTTCTTCTTCTGTGAACTCGATGCTCAGTTTCTGTAGAGATAAATCAGATCAAGCACGAACTATGCAATGTAGTAGGAAGTTGTAGTTTCCAACAGGCCAATATTCTACATAGTTTAGAACAGAAAATATGGTCATTCATTCCCATAATCCATTGCACGCCCGCTTATTTGTCCACTCTGTGTGGAGCAGATACGGAGACCTCATTGACTGAGACGGAGAGACGAGAGAATGCATGAGAGCGATAAAAAGCAGTTGCTTTGCGAGGTTTCTCTACCTGGAAATACATGATCTAAGTGCTTGATAGTTGGTATTCAGCAGTCATAAAAGTATGCCTTATTTACTTAGAAGAACTACTAAAATAGTGATTTTGTCAGACAGCATAGGCAGCAGCTCTATAGAGATGAGTTGATGACTTGGAATGAAATAATAAAGTCATCAAATAAATATTTTATATGAGAAAGTAAATGATGGTTAATAAGTGATAAGCAGTAATGGGCAGTCACTACCCAAATGGGACTTTTATTAATATTTTTATTCTGTGTTGTTACAGCATTCAACCCACATAATCCATAGTGCATTCAATATCTAAAAAAATTATTGAAATCGAAAACCGTGATTATTTTTAAAATATTTGAATCGAAACCAAATCAACCTCAAAAAGCACTAATCTCTCAGCACTATTGGAAACAGTTACGTTCCTCTATCTTTTTTTATTACAAAGCAGGGAAATGTGTAATTTTCACATATGGTGATGCTGGAGATGAATATGAAGTTGTTAAATTTCCCTTCAAGAACATACCTCATGGCCGCCTTGGGCAGGTAGCTTCCACTGCCCAGACTGCCCATCTCCTTAGTCAGGTAAAACTCCTTGAACTTAAGTTGTTGTGATTCCTGCTCTTCTTCCTCTTTTTGCTCCATACAGTTGGAGGAAGGGTAGGGAGTCGGGATGCGAAAGCTATTGTAAGACTTTCGACTGCCTGGCCTCTTAGGTACACCAGCCTCAGTAAATCTCACGCGGGACTTGGTGTTAGCCTTATCGTCTAACAGGCTGGTGAGTGACGCTGTGAGAGATCTCTGTGACAATTGAGAGGAGGCAGCATCTTGGATGCCCAGTAGTTCGTAAAGACCTGGGATGATGATCTGCATCAGCTTGTCTGATAAAAACTGGTCAATCCTCAGACACAAGCCGGCAAGCTGTTGTTTTGTCAGCTGTATTCCAGAAACAGAACAAGTGTTTTAAAATGTTGCATAGTGCATCTTTCAAAAGCTTATGAACAAGGTTAAACATTAGGCAGAGTTTTCATGGTAATCTGATTAAATTGTCAGTAACATGATCTTACCGGGTCAAACATGCCCTCACGAATCCCCCTCCATTGCCTGAAAACAATATTGTTAGAAATGTTGTCATATCAGGATGCCTTAGAAATGTTGTCATATCAGGATGCCTTAGAAATGTTGTCATATCAGGATGCCTTAGAAATGTTGTCATATCAGGATGCCTTAGAAATGTTGTCATATCAGGATGCCTTAGAAATGTTGTCATATCAGGATGCCTTAGAAATGTTGTCATATCAGGATGCCTTAGTAATGTTGTCATATCAGGATGCCTTAGAAATGTTGTCATATCAGGATGCCTTAGAAATGTTGTCATATCAGGATGCCTTAGAAATGTTGTCATATCAGGATGAGTGGCATAATTGTTTTTATTTAAATATTTGCCTGACGGTGAAGTTATACTTGCTTTGTGTCAGTTGTTTTGGCAAAATTGCAATGTGACAACTTTTCTAGCACTGAACATTTTTTTCCAATTAATCAGTTTCTAATTTGATCCTATTTCCTTGAAGGAGTGATAGTACCAAAGAAAACAGAACATACTTCTCAGTTAGGTTTTGAAGGAAGTCCATAAGTGTCAGATCTTCCACACTGTTGAGCTTCCCCTCTTCTGTGGTTTCCATCACTGAGGTTGCTCTGCTCCTGGCAGAATTGCTCTGCTCCTGGTAGAAATGTAATTATATTGCAAATAATCAACCTTAATATCAAACTTAATATACAACAAATATCATACTGAAATAATTATTAACTGTTAAAGAGTGGAGGAGCATTGGCAATGTTGGACCAATTAAACAACTGCAACACAACAGAGATGGTTGTGGTACTTCAACATTTCCAATGATAGCATCACTATAACATTTTATTGAATTAATGTTGAAATATGAAATGACGGTCAACTCAAAAGGTCAACTTACCATCTCATTGACAGCTTCAGAGGGCAGGAGGTCATCCACCACACAGACAGGCAGGTCTAGAGACTGGGACAAGGCTCTATGGTCATAACCAGGAGAGAATGGAAACAACATCAGAGCAATCCCAATGGCAGAATCTAACCACTGTCTTCATGTCAAAGACTCAGTAGTTAATACATGGCCACAAATAATAAGGGGTTCAAATAGATCTGCTGGGGACTTGACCCTACAAATGACTCCAAGAATGATGCCTGACCTGCCCCATAACAAGTTCTCTCTTATTAGTCTCTCTCTCTTAATCTCCACACAACAATCTAACTGGACAGAGTGTGAGTGGCCTTACCTGACTGTCTCAGTGTCAGAAACATCATAGAACAATAAGACTATGTCTTCCAGGGACGTCTCAGCTACAGCAGAGGGGGCAAAGTCCGGGATGATCTCTCAAGCTGAAACAAAGTGACTGTATGTGAACTGAACCATTTCCCACTGGGCAAAAACTGGTTGAATCAACGTTGTTTCCACATCATTTCAACCTCCAAAAAGCTATGTGATGATATTTAATCAACGTAGAAAACTAATTGGATTTGCAAAAAGTAATCAACTTGAAAGGCATTTAGTCTTTTCTTCACCCAACTTTTAACCTAAATCCAGTGACATGGTGAAAAGTTTTGTTGATTTTACATTGAATTCACGTTAGTTAACAACAACCAAACTTTAAATCAAAACCAGACGTTAAACTGACGTCTGTGCCCAGTGGGTTATGTTGATGGATCCGATCAATTACCTTAGTTCTGCTGGTATTATTAGCTGCATGAAAATACATCTGTGGAGTACAAATATTAGCTGCTTTCTGAAGGACAGCCAAGCTGATAGACAACATGGAACCTCCAGATAATTATGACATCATTGGAACACATGCACGTGTCACAAACACTTTGTCACTATAAAAAAGCAGTGTAGCAGTGCTGCCCAAGCTGGGGGGTGGGACAATTTTATTAGGCTTTTATTCAGATTCACCAACAATGCTCTACTTGAAGTCAATGAGTAAACAAGCCTCAGCAATGTAGACACATCCCACTGGGCACACCATGTCATTTCAATGTGGAAATTTGGGTAATATTTGGTTGAGATGTTGATCAATGAGATTTTAACCTTTATTCATCCGCTCAAAAAGATAATGAGAAGTTTGGGAATTAAACAATGTGTTATCACTATGCGTTCAACCATCTAAAAGCACAACCAAATTCCAATGGAAAAACAATGTCTTATTTCTGGTTTAGTTATCATCTAAATGTGTTATCACAGCGCTTTGAACCATTTAAAAGCACAACAAAGTTCAAATGGGAATACAATGTCAGATATTTTGTATTTATACAACAACTTAAATGTGTTATCAATGTGCTTTATCTAATAGCACAACCAAATGACCTGGATTGTAGTTGAGATTACATTAAAAGAGCATGGTGCAAGTGATCAATGCTGTTTGAGATTCTGCGCAGATTATTATAGCAATTGGGAAGATCTCCACCGATCTGCGACCTTAGAATGCAATTTTTTTGTTGTTCTTTTTTTTCACCTTTATTTAACCAGGTAGGCCAGTTGAGAACAAGTTCTCATTTACAACTGCGACCTGGCCAAGATGAAGCAAAGCAGTGCGACAAAAACAACAACACAGAGTTACATATGTCACTACCTTGAACTTGCACGCTTTGTCAAAATGTGTTACTCATTTTAAGGTTGAATAAATACTGTTCCATTAGTTTGTAAGTTAGCCTAAAGTTCAGCCTATCTACTGTATTACTAAAGTAATATTGAATTGTGTTTGGTTGACAATGAAACCAAATATCAACATTTGAAGGAGAAGTATCTTCTGCTTGGATAGTTCCTTCTGTGCCACTGACTTAGTCTGGCTTTAATTCCAGTTTGTCTAAAAATTAATCATTTATATGTTAGATTCACGTCTCCATCTCAACCAAAAATCTAAGTTAAAGAACAGGACTAAATTAAATCAAATCAAACTTTAAATGCACGTTAAATCAAGTTTGATTTGATTTAGTCCTATTCTTTAACTTAGATTTTTGGTTGAGATGGAGACGTGAATCCAAAATGTTAATGATTAACTTGAAGATTCAATTTGAAATCAACCAAAGCTTGAGACACTAGGCCTATACTGTATGCCTTGTCTATTAGTTGAACTCTGGGTTGAATTGAAACAATAGCTGTTGATGACTTTGCAAATGCTATATAGGCTTTTACAAAGTATGGTTACATCTCATTTGCTTTGTCAAACCTACCCCTTGGAATGACTTCGATATTAACACTGAATATATTTTGTTATTAAGAGATCTCTCAATAATAATTCTCACAATAGCATATTGGTAGTAGTCAGTGACATATCAAAGCTAAGCAGAGCTGGGTGTAGTTAAAACCCTGGATGGGGTTCGATCCCGGGCTGAGGTGCTGCCCAGCCTATTGTTTTTTTTCTGAAAGTGTATATAATGTTGAAAATCTGACATTGTTTCAAAGGTACAAATTCAACCTATTTTATATTAAGATGCTTGTGTTTCCAACTTCCCAAAGTTAGTAAACATCCAGAGTTTAGAGGTTGAAAACAGTGTAGGCCTATACCCCATTTTATCCACTACCCCCCTCCCCCACACACACACACTTTACATTTGACCAATATGTATGCAGCCCACCAGCCCTAAAGCACGAACATGTTTTTCTCCTAGAAAATGTGGATTAAGAGAAGCAAAATTATCATTTTCGCTAGTTTCCTCTAAATAGGAGGGCAACATGACATTGACAAACCTTGTCATATCTGCTTTCACCGGGATTTAAAAACCCAGGCTTTCCTAAAATGTTTACCTCAGCCAGTCTAGAACCCAGGTGTGTCTGCAAAACACATGCACGCCTCCATAAGGTTCATGGGTTCCCTATTGTTTTATCCCAGTACAAGAGGGGCAACTCGATTCAGGATCAAACACAAGCAATCTTTAAGGTATATCTTATTACAGTTTAGGCCTACCTTGTTATTTTCTTCCATCTGGCAATATCATTCATTTTAAGGAATTAAATCTGTTTTGTTGCTAGTGTTATTATTAACTGTAGGAAAATACAGCTGTAGAGTACAAGTATTAGCTACTTTCTGAAGGACAGCCAAGCTGATCGACAATTTAGAACCTACAGACAATTATGACAAACTGGAACGCATGAAAGTGTCACAAACACCTTGTTATTTTCGGGAGTGGCTCCGCATTCGTGACCGGATCTCTGATTTCTATTGCCCAGTATCCGTTAGTGCGCAAATTCTCGCGGGAATTTGGGATTAATACTTTTCTCATGCCGAAACCGGATTAGAAACATACCGGTAGTTAAATGACAAAAATGATTATATTTGCAATGTCATTCAGCAAAAAAACAAATAAACAAAACATAAATAGCCACTACAATTTAGAAACATGATTTTGTCATCAGTTCAGTACCATTTGTTTGAATTTGTGGACCCACGACTAAAGGTTATCGATGTTAGCTAGTTGCTAGCGACGCTAGTCAGCATAGGCTGTTACATGATAAGCAGTTCGCGTTAGGGAATTAGCTACCCATTAGCCAGCCTAACAAACTGGCAAATCCAATGGAAACCGATGCAACCCTGCTGGCAAATAAGGGCTAGCTAGATGACCAGTGGTGACAGTGAGGTCCCTATGAGTTTCAAGGCTTTAATAAGTGCTATCGTGCAGAAATAGCGTATAAAATACTGGTTGATGAGCTAGCTAAATTAGCTAGCAAGACAGATATGACCGTTAACAGCGTGCACGCACAAATGCATGACGACACATTGTATCTAAGTGAAGAAGGCATGCAGGATGAGATCGCCCCACCAAGCTAGATAGTAGAGGGGTACAACAACGCCGGTACACAGATGCATAGCTCATGCAATTATATTTTGTTCCAGTCAATGACTATACATGTTGAAAAATAAATACCTGCGTCAAATATATGGCATCGCATGCTAGTGCATAGCTGGCATGGATTAAACAAAAAAAAACGGTGACCACTAGATGTCCTCGTATACCCACATTTAGATCAAATGTACTTGATTTTTCATCAGTACTGTGTGAATGACAAGCCCACTGAATCTAGTTGAATAATCTTTATACTCAGCAGGTAGAGGCCTAGGTACTTCAAATCAGTGCTTAATTTGAGCCGGATCATGCCAGAACAGGATCCGGCACCTTTCCGTTCTGGACTGTGATATATATATATATATAGTATGGTGATATATAGTGTGGTGATATATAGTGTGGTGGTATATAGTATGGTGCTATAAATAGTATGGTGATATATATATATAGTATGGTGATATATATATATAGTATGGTGATATATATATATAGTATGGTGATATATATATATATATAGTGTGGTGATATATAGTGTGGTGATATATAGTGTGGTGATATATAGTGTGGTGGTATATAGTATGGTGATATATATATATAGTATGGTGATATATATATATAGTATGGTGATATATATATATATAGTGTGGTGATATATAGTGTGGTGATATATAGTGTGGTGATATATAGTATGGTGATATATAGTGTGGTGATATATAGTGTGGTGATATATATATATAGTGTGGTGATATATAGTGTGGTGGTATATAGTATGGTGATATATATATAGTATGGTGATATATATATATATAGTGTGGTGATATATAGTGTGGTGATATATAGTATGGTGATATATAGTGTGGTGATATATAGTGTGGTGATATATATATATAGTGTGGTGATATATAGTGTGGTGGTATATAGTATGATGATATATATATAGTATGGTGATATATATATATAGTATGGTGATATATAGTATGGTGATATATAGTGTGGTGATATATAGTGTGGTGGTATATAGTATGGTGATATATATATAGTATGGTGATATATATATATATATAGTATGGTGATATATATATATATATATATAGTATGGTGATATATAGTATGGTGATATATAGTGTGGTGATATATAGTGTGGTGATATATAGTATGGTGATATATAGTATGGTGATATATAGTGTGGTGGTATATATAGTATGGTGATATATAGTGTGGTGGTATATAGTATGGTGATATATAGTATGGCGGTATATAGTATGGTGATATATAGTGTGGTGGTATATAGTGTGGTGATATATAGTATGGTGATATATATATAGTATGGTGATATATATATATATATATATATATAGTGATATATATATATATATAGTATAGTGATATATTGAGTCCTTTTCTCCTTTTCTCTCCACTGCGACCGCACATCCAGAGAAAATGCCATATACTGTTTGGCGTTGGCCAGGTTAGTCCAACTTTAAATGACAGTGATTTACAGGTGAAATGCTTACTTATGGCTTGGGGTTAGAAGCTGTTATTGGTTTACCCTAACAAGTCCTGAAACAAATCATGAGCCAACTATCATGCTTAGAAGGTATATAGTGTGTCAGTATGGGGAGAGGATAGGATGTAAGGGAGCTTCATTAATGTATTGAGGCCATCACATATACAGTATTTCACAATGATAGACCACACATTTGGTCTCCTAACCTTGTTCTGGTTGATTGACTCTCTAACAGTGCCTTCACACAGAGACCATGGCTGCAGCAGCTGAATGTAGCACGGACTCTGGCCAAGAGGAGTGCTCAGCACATTGGGTAGACACCAGGATCCTGGTCATTAGGCAGATTAAACATACTGAAACAAGGAGGGACAACCTGGACTTGTCCAAAAAGGAACTCTTATTTAAGTTTTCTGTTCGGGAAAAACATATATATATTTTTTTACGTTTTCCATTGTGTGCCCTCATGAACACGATCTAGAGATCAGCTGCACTAACTGGTACCTCACAAAGTACCTGTATTGTCACTAACAAGGGAGGAAAATACAGTGAACAAGATGAGACTTTGGAACAGATGATGCCTGAAACAATGCGGACGACAAAGAATTTAGTTCCTTTTGATGAGGCTTATAGATATAGTCAATACTGTGTTTGATTTGTGTGTAGACAGTTTATAACGGCAGGCAGTGGATTCTCAGTCATTCGTATTCTCAAGTAACAAAAACGTATCATATTTCACTGGCTATTTGTAGTAGCCAAATGTGAATGGAATTATTATTATTCTAGTCTTTATTCTAGAATCATTCAGTTGAATGAATGTATGTGGTTGTACTGTATGTGATTGTAAGTGTTTGACATGGGTCAAATTGAGGCTCCAAACCCCCCCACTTCACACTAGTTTTTGTCCATAGAAATCCTCACTTGCTGATGAAGATCTATAGTGGTTGAAATCAATGTAAAATACACAGTATGAACACTGCTGCCTTAAAACTCTTCTATTCAAATCAAATCAAATGTTATTTGTCACATACACATGGTTAGCAGATGTTAATGCGAGTGTAGCGAAATGCTTGTGCTTCTAGTTCCGACAATGCAGTATTAACCAACGAGTAATCTAACCTAACAATTCCACAACTACTACCTTATACACACAAGTGTAAAGGGATAAAGAATATGTACATAAAGATATATGAATGAGTGATGGTACAGAACGGCATAGGCAAGATGCAGTAGATGGTATCGAGTACAGTATACACATATGAGATGAGTAATGTAGGGTATGTAAACATTATATTAAGTGGCATAGTTTAAAGTGGCTAGTGATACATGTATTACATAAAGATGGCAAGATGCAGTAGATGATATAGAGTACAGTATATACATATGAGATGAGTAATGTAGGGTATGTAAACATTATATTAAGTGGCATTGTTTAAAGTGGCTAGTGATACATTTTTACATCAATTTCCATCATTAAAGTGAGCTGGAGTTGAGTCAGTATGTTGGCAGCAGCCACTCAATGTTAGTGGTGGCTGTTTAACAGTCTGATGGCCTTGAGATAGAAGCTGTTTTTCAGTCTCTCGGTCCCTGCTTTGATGCACCTGTACTGACCTCGCCTTCTGGATGATAGCGGGGTGAACAGGCAGTGGCTCGGGTGGTTGTTGTCCTTGATGATCTTTATGGCCTTCCTGTGACATCGGGTGGTGTAGGTGTCCTGAAGGGCAGGTAGTTTGCCCCCGGTGATGCGGATTAAGATGTGGATTATAATGCTTATATAAATGAGTCTGTGCAGTGTCAAAATAATACATCTGTTACATAAGGGGGGAAAATGCTATTTTGGGAGAAAAAAAATACCACAAAAGACATGAAATAATGGCATTATGGGAAAATAATACATACTGTATTTCACATAGAGTATTTGACAAATTCTTTATTTACGTTACAAAGCTGACAACTACTGTAACGATGTGTTAGCACAGCATGTGTCATCATTCCCCTGCAGTGTGTGGATTTACACAGCAACATAGCAGACAACTTAAATAGTTTATTTTTATTTCACTAGACAAGTCAGTTAAGAACAAATTCTTATTTACAATGATGGCCAAACCCGGACGACGCTGGGCCAATTATGCGGCACCCTATGGGACTCCCAATCACTTGGAGTGGGAAGGATACAAAATCCAATATCACACACTTCTTCCTTGGTATTCTGAGAACTGTCAGATAGCTGTGAGAGCTATGAGTGGATCGTGGACCCATGCATAAATGATAACTTTGCTGTAACTCAGTGGGGCAAGTAGAACATCCGGGTTAGTGTATGTGCATTATCTTGTCAGTTGATTGTCTTTGTCTCAAAGCCTTTCCATTTCTGGGGTATTGAAGAAGCTTCTGATCTCAAACTTCTTGATAGGTAAGAAACACTTGGTTATTGTATGTGCCTTAACCAATGGGTTGTCAGGTGAACGTTGAAGATGCTTCTTGGAGGTGATCTAATGATGTCATTGAATCACTGTCATTGAGTTGCTCACTGGACAAGACAATTATTCACTGAAAATTAAATCTGTCTTTCATTTCACTTATGTTGATATTTGATTGGCTATTTGCTGTCTTTTGAAAATACAAAAATAAATATAACTGTTTTATGAAGCACTTGTAGACATTCATTGTTTTCAAAATCATATTTTCAGCAGAACAGATACATACTTTTACAATATGACATCAAATAAAATAAAAATCAAGTAAGTGATATGTAAATAATTGGCAGAAGGCTCCAACCACCCAAGTCATAGACTGTTCACTCTGCTACCACACGGCAAGCGATACGGGAGCACCAAGTCTGGGACAAAAGGCTCCTTAACAGATTCTACCCCCAAGCCATAAGACTGTTTAACGTTAATTAAATGGCTACCTGCACTATTTGCATTGAACCCCTTTGTTATTGATGTATTTTTCTAATTGTTTTCCACTGACTCTCTTGAATTGGCTCGATGCACACTCACTACACTCTACCCACACATTCACTGTGACACTGACCGACTTTCACACGAGCTGCTGCTACTGTGTTTATTATCTATCCTGATTGCCTAGTCACTTTTACCCTTACCTACATGTACATACTGTATTACCTCAACTACCTTGCACCCATGCACATTGACTCGGTACTGGTACTCCTTGTATATAGCCTTGTTATTGTGTTACTATTTAGAAAATATTTTCTTACTTTTTAACTCTTCATTGTTGGGAATGGGCTCGTAATAAAGCATCTCACAGTAAAGTCTACACCTGTTGTTTTCGGCGTATGTGACCAATACGATTCGATTTTGATTTGAACAAATGAATGCTCTTGTTGTTTTAATGAGGAATTTAATGAAATAATTTGCTTTTCCTTGAAGATTTGAATGGGCTGGAAAAGCCTTTCGTGATGGCTCTACACAATCTGGTGAAAAGGGAGGGTTTGCGACTCTTCTCTTCAAGTGGGAAGGACGATACAATATCATAATTTCCCTCTGGAGCAAAGAAGCCATGAGAATTTGTCATCGACTCTGCAAAGAAAGACCATCCAGTATGTCATCAATTTACATTTTTAGTCATTTAGCAGACACTCTTATACAGAGCGACTTACAGAAACAATTAGGATTATGTGCCTTGCTCAAGAGCACATTTACAGATTGTGCATAGTGAGCTCAGGAATTCTGAACTAGCAACCTATCGGTTACTGGCCCAACCTCTTAACCCACTAGGCTACCACCCAGCCCGCAGTACAGTATGTCATAGGTAACAACTCAGAGGAGAGTACAATGTCTTTCCAAATGAATTAGTTGAACGGTAAAGTAATAATATCTTAGTCTTGACTGATCAGCAGCCTAAACAACAGCAGGGCTTACCTGTAAAGTACACAGTAGGGGAAGTGTTCTGAGGCTGGTACTCCAGAGACTCTTGAGGACAGAGGTTCTTACTAACTTTCTTGGAACGCTGGTTGGTGGGAAAAGGCACAGTAAAACAAACTGGAAAATGTTCGATATCTTAAAGTACAGCATATCAATTGCAAAGAAGCAGTGCAATGCCATGACCCAAAGAATCATATATCTCATAAAGGTCAACAGCAGTGTTATTCATGAAATATGTATGTGTACTATACCTTTGTGTTAAAGGTGAGGACCTGCTCTCCAGTACTGCTGGTGGTATCCCTTGCCAAATCAAACACGCCATCTACAATGTCACTGGTGGCCACGCTGGTAGCAGACTCAAAATAACATTTAGCAGTGGCTTTGGTGATCATTTGAAGAATGACCATACAAGTAGAAGTCTTTGGATCGTTCTGGACTGAAACATCAAAGTTTATATTTTCATACTCATCTGACCACTGTTTTAGGAAGCCCTTCACTGTCTCTTCAGCAAATATCTGGAGAAGATGGGAGGAGAGCTTCTTGGATATGGCACATTGTTCCTTTCCCCATTTCAGCCTTGAAAGAATGGAGTCTGAAACACTTTTGGCTGCTTCCAATGTTAAGACATGTGGAGTGCTGTGGCTGTCCTGAATGGCTATCACTTTATCCACCAATTCATGACTGAAAATGTGGATGGTCCAAGTGGAAATTATTTTTCTCAATTTCCTAACAGCAGAACGGAGGTCGTCAAGATGAGAAGCACCCTGTCCATTTTCCTGTGTGTTCTCAACACTTTCCACCATAATGTTCACTACCACCCCAGCAGCTTGCCTAACTTTGTCAACAAAGGTTAGAGGAAGTAAGTCCTCTGTGTGAATGAAGTCCTCAATGATTGTGTTTCTTACAATGGGAAAGTCAATCTGAGCAGGAAACTCAGTGGGTATGGGAGTCCCGGGTAAAGCAAAGTGCCATTGCGACTGCCTTGATTTTGAAGTAGGTGTTGGAGAGATGGAGGAGCGTGAAGAAGAGGGCTTTCTTGTCTTTTGGCTGGCAGCACTCCTACAACGGATAATGCCAATATCCTCCAGCATGGATCGTGAGAGCTCAGTGGTTTTAGGTAGTAATTTATGCGGAATGTCCACACAGGCATCTTTTCCACCAGATGTAACACTGCTCTGGTTGACCTCAAGATGGCCGAGATTAGCTCTCAGTGATGCAGAACTGCTTTGATATGTAAACATTTTGATTGAATCAAGAGTTGTGTCTGATCTTTGAAGATCTTTTCTGATAATCTCCTTAATCTTACTTTGCAGACTGTGGTAGATGTTACGAGCAACAGACCAGATCCTTTTCTCAGAAACCTGTCCAGTGGTGAGCAGGGAGGTTCCAGATACCATGTCAGATGAATGGGTGGTCTGGGTGAGCTCCTGCTGGTCTTTCACCATGGTTTGTATAATATCAGTAGATGTGGTGGATGTAGATACAGACTGTAGGTACTTATCTGTTGTACCTTCCTCCACAATGTTAAATGATCTAGAGAGGACCACACTCACTCCTTTCTCAGCTTTGGTTTGGAACTCATGACTAGAGAGTTTCTGGAGGCTCTTTGTTGAAAGACTATGGGAAGATGCAATGCCTTTGGAGGCAGCCGTGCTGCAATCTAGACTTACTGGAGAGGTTCGCTCAGGAGAATCTTGGAGACGTTCAAACATGTCTTCACATGGTGTTGGGGACCTTGACCAGGAGATGTTATTCAGCTGAGACAGAACACCACCTACCAACACATTGACCGCAAGGGACATATCAGATATTTTCTTTCCTACTGTGGAGAAGCAAGGTGCATTTGATGTCTGATCCTCGCATGAGGTCAAGATTGTTGAAATGACCTCTTTGGTACTATTGGTCAGTAGAGCCTCGTCTGTTTTAGTCCAGAGAAGTTTTGAACTCTCGCTGACACCCCTGTGTAGAGCCACTTCAAGGTTCAAACTGGGCAAGTGAGGCACACTCTTACTAGCTTGCCTCAAGTCCTGGCTTGCCAAACAAATGTGCTCCTTAGTCCCAAGATGTTCAGAGTCCTCTGTGGGTATATGACTGGACATTCTGCTCAGCATGTCTGACCTCCGCTGGTGAATGGTGAAGTCCTTTAATGTCTTCTTAATATTGTTATATAAACTAGTGGTAGCTGACCAGATCCTGCTCTGTAGCTTTTGTGCTTTTTCCAGGAGGTCAGGTTCTCTCTCCTCTACTTCTGCAGGTTGCGCCAAGCTCTGCAGGTCTTCCACAAATGTGTCAATGATGCCAAAGGCAGCAGAATCTGCACAAGTATCCTTTGACCATGTGTACTGGTTTTGAATGGAACCAGACCTGGACGCTACAGAATAAGCAGGCTTTGCACTAGTTAAGCTACTGGTGGACTTTTCAACTAGGAACTCACTCACTGCTTGAGTGGCGTTTCTCTTGAATTCCTCACTTGAGAGTTTTTTCATGCAATTTAACAGACTGGTCAAAGAAGCTGTGGCATTACTTCTGCTGTCCTCAATTTGAGAGGGGAACTCAAATACTTTTGGTGATGAGGCCCTGGAATGGGAGATATCCCCAAGCTGAGCCAGAACACCTTCTACAAATTTCTCTCTCTCAATAGAGAAGTCTGATCCTTTTTCTCCAACAGTGTACAGGGGGTCCTCCTTTGACATCTCAGTGTTGTACAAGACCAGAAGCTCTGAGATGACTTCTTTGGTGCAAGTTGTCAGAAGGAGCTTGCTTTCTTCTGAGTCAGTTTGTGCCCAAAGAAGTTTTGAGCTCTCACTTAGGCCTCTTTGTAAAGTAACTTCACCAGTGGACTCTGGCAACTGAGGCTCACTCTTACTGGGCCTATATTTCATGTCTAAGCAAGGAAGTGGAACTGTCTCCTTAAACTCAGCATTTGTGATGTTGTCATCAGATGTGACAATGCTCTTTAAGCCACATCGCTGAAGCTTGCCGAAATAATCTTTCAAGTTGTTTTGGATGCTGTGGTAGATATGAGCAGCAGCAGACCAGGCACTCTTCTGTTGCGGACTCTCTTCAGATTCAGCCAAGGACTTCATATCTGACACGAAAGTCTTCACAACTACTGACGCTGCTGAGCCCACTGGGTGAATTGACTCTGTCTTTACAATGCCAGACAATGTTTGACCTGATACAGCACCTGTTAACTCAGACTGAACGACTGAACTAGGAAAGCTCAAACTACTGACTTTTTTGGCAAGAACTCCACTCACTGCTTGCATTGCTGATGTTAGGAACAGCCGGCTGGAGAGTTTTTGGATGCTCTTAGATGTGAGCGTGCAGGAGGAACCAGATTCACTAATATTGTAGCTGCTCTCGTATTTCCTTATCAGGGCATCAAGATCGTCAATGAAGCCAACATGCGATGCCAAAAACGTGATCTTGTCCTTCAGAACTTCCAGCAAACTGTGTTCGTTCTCGTCAACAAAAGCCACCTTTGTGTCAGAGATGGTGGTCATGACTTGCCCTGTTAGACTCTTGCTCTCTTGGTCAACTTTTTCAAGTTTAGCAGCCAGCTCTCTCACCATGCTTTCAGTCACCTTGGTCTCCGAGTCTCCCCTTCTTCCAGATGTCACTAGAGAGGTTTGACTTGCGGAGGCACTCTTAACGACCAGTGATACGGCCGACTTGACATCTTTAGCCAACTCTGCCATTACAGCAGAGATTAGCATCATAGAGCCTGCACTTCCAGATGGAGAATCGGACATGCATGCAAGTTTGGAGAGAGAACCTTGCAGGCTGTCCTGCACACAGGTGACGAGGGTGTCCTCTGAGAGACCTAAAAGGACATGTAGCGACTCAGAGTTGGTTGTTTTCTTCTGCACCTCAGACAGAGAGGTTTGAGGCCTTGAACAAAAAACAGATATCATCAAAGTCAAACAAATAATATGTAAGGCTGTGATGCACGTTCAGTGTGTCAAATACATCTGCACCATTGAAAACAATGAGGAAAACACTGCTGTTTCTCTGAGAAAAAACCTTAGTGTGATGTCAGCCTAACTGCTTAATTTCTAAAGCCCAATAAAATGTTTTTTTGTAAAAGTAATTTGTATTGAAACTGGCCTGTAGATATCTATCTATCCTGGCAATATCTATCCTCTGCAAAATCCAAATTGCTATAAACTTCAAATACTGTAACTTCTAATAACTTCAAGGACAATCGTAAATATAAGGCAGTTTGAAGAAATGTTAAAGGGAAATGTCTAAATGTTTCAACTTCATATTCATCATCTCCAGCACCACCCCAACATCAGCATATGTGAAAAATTGGCATTTCTATGTTTTGTAGTAAAAAAGAAAGAGGAAGATAAGTGTTTTCTATGACATCATCAACCAATTAGTAGGCTATGCCTACTCATAATTGGTTAAAATCACACGATGCACACTGATGATGTCATTAGAATCTAGAGCTGAGCATTTAACCAACATTTTTGTTATTTTTCGTTTTTTAAACAAATAATTGACCGACTTCGGCTCAATTATTTGAATTCCATATATTTAATTTTTTTCTTCTTCTGTGAGCTCGATGCTCAGTTTCTGTAGAGATAAATCAGATCAAGCACGAACTATGCAATGTAGTAGGGAGTTGTAGTTTCCAACAGGCCAATATTCTTAGTTTAGAACAGAAAATATGGTCCTTCATTCCCATAATCCATTGCACGCCCGCTTATTTGTCCACTCTGTGTGGAGCAGATACGGAGACCTCATTGACTGAGACGGAGAGACGAGAGAATGCATTAGAGCGATAAAAAGCAGTTGCTTTGCGAGGTTTCTCTACCTGGAAATACATGATCTAAGTGATTGATAGTTGGCATTCAGCAGTCATAAAAGTATGCCTTATTTACTTAGAAGAACTACTAAAATAGTGATTTTGTCAGACAGCATAGGCAGCAGCTCTATAGAGATGAGTTGATGACTTGGAATGAAATAATAAAGTCATCAAATAAATATTTTATATGAGAAAGTAAATGATGGTTAATAAGTGATAAGCAGTAATGGGCAGTCACTACCCAAATGGGACTTTTATTCATATTTTTATTCTGTGTTGTTACAGCATTCAACCTACATAATCCATAGTGCATTAATATCTAAAAGAATTATTGAAATCGAAAACCGTGATTATTTTTTAAATATTTGAATCGAAACCAAATCAACCTCAAAAAGCACTAATCTCTCAGCACTATTGGAAACAGTTACGTTCCTCTATCTTTTTTTACTACAAAGCAGGGAAATGTGTAATTTTCACATATGGTGATGCTGGAGATGAATATGAAGTTGTTAAATTTCCCTTTAAGAACATACCTCATGGCCCCCTTGGGCAGGTAGCTTCCACTGCCCAGACTGCCCATCTCCTTAGTCAGGTAAAACTCCTTGAACTTAAGTTGTTGTGATTCCTGCTCTTCTTCCTCTTTTTGCTCCATACAGTTGGAGGAAGGGTAGGGAGTCGGGATGCGAAAGCTATTGTAAGACTTTCGTCTGCCTGGCCTCTTAGGTACACCAGCCTCAGTAAATCTCACGCGGGACTTGGTGTTAGTCTTATCGTCTAAAAGGCTGGTGAGTGACGCTGTGAGAGATCTCTGTGACAATTGAGAGGAGGCAGCATCTTGGATGCCCAGTAGTTCGTAAAGACCTGGGATGATGATCTGCATCAGCTTGTCCGATAAAAACTGGTCAATCCTCAGACACAAGCCGGCAAGCTGTTTTGTCAGCTGTATTCCAGAAACAGAAGAAGTGTTTTAAAATGTTGCATAGTGCATCTTTCAAAAGCTTATGAACAAGGTTAAACATTAGGCAGAGTTTATGGTAATCTGATTAAATTGTCAGTAACATGATCTTACCGGGTCAAACATGCCCTCACGAATCCCCCTCCATTGCCTGAAAACAATATTGTTAGAAATGTTGTCATATCAGGATGCCTTATAAATGTTGTCATATCAGGATGCCTTATAAATGTTGTCATATCAGGATGCCTTAGAAATGTTGTCATATCAGGATGCCTTAGAAATGTTGTCATATCAGGATGCCTTAGAAATGTTGTCATATCAGGATGCTTTAGAAATGTTGTCATATCAGGATGCCTTAGAAATGTTGTCATATCAGGATGCCTTATAAATGTTGTCATATCAGGATGCCTTATAAATGTTGTCATATCAGGATGCCTTAGAAATGTTGTCATATCAGGATGCCTTAGAAATGTTGTCATATCAGGATGCCTTAGAAATGTTGTCATATCAGGATGCCTTAGAAATGTTGTCATATCAGGATGCCTTAGAAATGTTGTCATATCAGGATGCCTTAGAAATGTTGTCATATCAGGATGCCTTAGAAATGTTGTCATATCAGGATGCGTGGCAGAATTGTTTTTATTTAAATATTTGCCTGACGGTGAAGTTATACTTGCTTTGTGTCAGTTGTTTTGGCAAAATTGCAATGTGACAACTTTTCTAGCACTGAACATTTTTTTCCAATTAATCAGTTTCTAATTTGATCCTATTTCCTTGAAGGAGTGATAGTACCAAAGAAAACAGAACATACTTCTCAGTTAGGTTTTGAAGGAAGTCCATAAGTGTCAGATCTTCCACACTGTTGAGCTTCCCCTCTTCTGTGGTTTCCATCACTGAGGTTGCTCTGCTCCTGGCAGAATTGCTCTGCTCCTGGTAGAAATGTAATTATATTGCAAATAATCAACCTCAATATCAAACTTAATATACAACAAATATCATACTGAAATAATGATTAACTGTTAAAGAGTGGAGGAGCATTGGCAACGTTGGACCAATTAAACAACTGCAACACAACAGAGATGGTTGTGGTACTTCAACATTTCCAATGATAGCATCACTATAACATTTTATTGAATTAATGTTGAAATATGAAATGACGGTCAACTCAAAAGGTCAACTTACCATCTCATTGACAGCTTCAGAGGGCAGGAGGTCATCCACCACACAGACAGGCAGGTCTAGAGACTGGGACAAGGCTCTATGGTCATAACCAGGAGAGAATGGAAACAACATCAGAGCAATCCCAATGGCAGAATCTAACCACTGTCTTCATGTCAAAGACTCACTTAGTAGTTAATACATGGCCACAAATAATGAGGGGTTCAAATAGATCTGCTGGGGACTTGACCCTACAAATGACTCCAAGAATGATGCCTGACCTGCCCCATAACAAGTTCTCTCTTATTAGTCTCTCTCTCTTAATCTCCACACAACAATCTAACTGGACAGAGTGTGAGTGGCCTTACCTGACTGTCTCAGTGTCAGAAACATCATAGAACAATAAGACTATGTCTTCCAGGGACGTCTCAGCTACAGCAGAGGGGGCAAAGTCCGGGATGATCTCTCAAGCTGAAACAAAGTGACTGTATGTGAACTGAACCATTTCCCACTGGGCAAAAACTGGTTGAATCAACGTTGTTTCCACATCATTTCAACCCCCAAAAAGCTGTGTGATGATATTTAATCAACGTAGAAAACGAATTGGATTTGCAAAAAGTAATCAACTTGAAAGGCATTTAGTCTTTTCTTCACCCAACTTTTAACCTAAATCCAGTGACATGGTGAAAAGTTTTGTTGATTTTACATTGAATTCACGTTAGTTAACAACAACCAAACTTTAAATCAAAACCAGACGTTAAACTGACGTCTGTGCCCAGTGGGTTATGTTGATGGATCCGATCAATTACCTTAGTTCTGCTGGTATTATTAGCTGCATGAAAATACATCTGTGGAGTACAAATATTAGCTGCTTTCTGAAGGACAGCCAAGCTGATAGACAACATGGAACCTCCAGATAATTATGACATCATTGGAACACATGCACGTGTCACAAACACTTTGTCACTATAAAAAAGCAGTGTAGCAGTGCTGCCCAAGCTGGGGGGGTGGGACAATTTTATTAGGCTTTTATTCAGATTCACCAACAATGCTCTACTTGAAGTCAATGAGTAAACAAGCCTCAGCAATGTAGACACATCCCACTGGGCACACCATGTCATTTCAACGTGGAAATGTGGGTAATATTTGGTTGAGATGTTGATCAATGAGATTTTAACCTTTATTTATCCACTCAAAAAGATAATGAGAAGTTTGGGAAATAAACAATGTGTTATCACTATGCGTTCAACCATCTAAAAGCACAACCAAATTCCAATGGAAAAACAATGTCTGATTTCTGGTTTATCATCTAAATGTGTTATCACAGCGCTTTGAACCATTTAAAAGCACAACAAAGTTCAAATGGGAATACAATGTCAGATATTTTGTATTTATACAACAACTTAAATGTGTTATCAATGTGCTTTATCTAATAGCACAACCAAATGACCTGGATTGTAGTTGAGATTACATTAAAAGAGCATGGTGCAAGTGATCAATGCTGTTTGAGATTCTGCGCAGATTATTATAGCAATTGGGAAGATTTCCACCGATCTGCGACCTTAGAATGCTATTTTTTTTGTTCTTTTTTTCACCTTTATTTAACCAGGTAGGCCAGTTGAGAACAAGTTCTCATTTACAACTGCGACCTGGCCAAGATGAAGCAAAGCAGTGCGACAAAAAACAACACAGAGTTACACATTGTAAATGAGAACTTGTTCTCAACTGGCCTACCTTGAACTTGCACGCTTTGTCAAAATGTGTTACTCATTTTAAGGTTGAATAAATACTGTTCCATTAGTTTGTAAGTTAGCCTAAAGTTCAGCCTATCTACTCTATTACTAAAGTAATATTGAATTGTGTTTGGTTGACAATGAAACCAAATATCAATATTTGAAGGAGAAGTATCTTCTGCTTGGATAGTTCCTTCTGTGCCACTGACTTAGTCTGGCTTTAATTCCAGTTTGTCTAAAAATGAATCATTTATATGTTAGATTCACGTCTCCATCTCAACCAAAAATCTAAGTTAAAGAACAGGACTAAATTAAATCAAATCAAACTTTAAATGCACTTTAAATCAAGTTTGATTTGATTTAGTCCTATTCTTTAACTTAGATTTTTGGTTGAGATGGAGACGTGAATCCAAAATGTTAATGATTAACTTGAAGATTCAATTTGAAATCAACCAAATCTTGAGACACTAGGCCTATACTGTATGCCTTGTCTATTAGTTGAACTCTGGGTTGAATTGAAACAATAGCTGTTGATGACTTTGCAAATGCTATATAGGCTTTTACAAAGTATGGTTACATCTCATTTGCTTTGTCAAACCTACCCCTTGGAATGACTTCGATATTAACACTGAATATATTTTGTTATTAAGAGATCTCTCAATAATAATTCTCACAATAGCATATTGGTAGTAGTCAGTGACATATCAAAGCTAAGCAGGGCTGGGTGTAGTTAAAACCCTGGATGGGGTTCGATCCCGGGCTGAGGTGCTGCCCAGCCTATTGTTTTTTTTCTGAAAGTGTATATAATGTTGAAAATCTGACATTGTTTCAAAAGGTACAAATTCAACCTATTTTATATTAAGATGCTTGTGTTTCCAACTTCCCAAAGTTAGTAAACATCCAGAGTTTAGAGGTTGAAAACAGTGTAGGCCTATACCCCATTTTATCCACTACCCCCCTCCCCCACACACACACACTTTACATTTGACCAATATGTATGCAGCCCACCAGCCCTAAAGCATGAACATGTTTTTTTCCTAGAAAATGTGGATTAAGAGAAGCAAAATTATCCTTTTCGCTAGTTTCCTCTAAATAGGAGGGCAACATGACATTGACAAACCTTGTCATATCTGCTTTCACCGGGATTTAAAAACCCAGGCTTTCCTAAAATGTTAACCTCAGCCAGTCTAGAACCCAGGTGTGTCTGCAAAACACATGCACGCCTCCATAAGGTTCATGGGTTCCCTATTGTTTTATCCCAGTACAAGAGGGGCAACTGGATTCAGGATCAAACACAAGCAGTCTTTAAGGTATATCTTATTACAGTTTAGGCCTACCTTATTATTTTCTTCCATCTGGCAATATCATTTTAAGGAATTAAATCTGTTTTGTTGCTAGTGTTATTATTAACTGTAGGAAAATACAGCTGTAGAGTACAAGTATTAGCTACTTTCTGAAGGACAGCCAAGCTGATAGACAATTTAGAACCTACAGAAAATTATGACAAACTGGAACGCATGAATGTGTCACAAACGCCTTGTTATTTTCGGGAGTGGCTCCGCATTCGTGACCGGATCTCTGATTTCTATTGCCCAGTATCCGTTAGTGCGCAAATTCTCGCGGGAATTTAGGATTAATACTTTTCTCATGCCGAAACCGGATTAGAAACATACCGGTAGTTAAATTACAAAAATGATTAGATTCGCAATGTCATTCAGCAAAAAAACAAATAAACAAAACATAAATAGCCACTACAATTTAGAAACGTGATTTTGTCATCAGTTCAGTACCATTTGTTTGAATTTGTGGACCCACGACTAAAGGTTATCGATGTTAGCTAGTTGCTAGCGACGCTAGTCAGCATAGGCTGTTACATGATAAGCAGTTCGCGTTAGGGAATTAGCTACCCATTAGCCAGCCTAACAAACTGGCAAATCCAATGGAAACCGATGCAATAAGGGCTAGCTAGATGACCAGTGGTGACAGTGAGGTCCCTATGAGTTTCAAGGCTTTAATAAGTGCTATCGTGCAGAAATAGCGTATAAAATACTGGTTGATGAGCTAGCTAAATTAGCTAACAAGACAGATATGACCGTTAACAGCGTGCACGCACAAATTCAGGACGACACGTTGTATTTAAGTGAAGAAGGCATGCAGGATGAGATCGCCCCACCAAGCTAGATAGTAGAGGGGTACAACAACGCCGGTACACAGATGCATAGCTCATACAATTATATTTTGTTCCAGTCAATGACTATACATGTTGAAAAATAAATACCTGCGTCAAATATATGGCATCGCATGCTAGTGCATAGCTGGCATGGATTAAACAAAAAAACGGTGACCACTAGATGTCCTCGTATACCCACATTTAGATCAAATGTACTTGATTTTTCATCAGTACTGTGTGAATGACAAGCCCACTGAATCTAGTTGAATAATCTTTATACTCAGCAGGTAGAGGCCTAGGTACTTCAAATCAGTGCTTAGTTTGAGCCGGATCATGCCAGAACAGGATCCGGCACCTTTCCGTTCTGGACTGTGATATATATATATATATATAGTATGGTGATATATAGTATGGTGATATATAGTGTGGTGATATATATATATATAGTATGGTGATATATATATATATATATAGTATGGTGATATATAGTGTGGTGATATATATAAATAGTATGGTGATATATATATATAGTATGGTGATATATAGTGTGGTGATATATAGTGTGGTATATAGTATGGTGGTATATAGTGTCACGGCCCCTCTGCATTGCAGGGGCGGTTCCTCCTGCAGGCAGAGGAGGGTCGTTAGTGTTTGGAGCCACCTGGGCTCAGGGTATAAACTGCTTCACTAATCACTTCTCTCTCTCTCTCTCTCTGCTCCTCCAGGTATGGTCCTGTTTTGTTTGTTCCTTTGTAGTTTTGCATATTTTTCACTCAGTCATATTCACGCATCCATGCACTTTACATACACCTTACATTATGATACTTCCACACCTCATTCCTTTTTCTTAGTTTAAAGTTAATAGTTTGGTTTATAATAAAGAAAATGTTTAATTGGCCTATACCTGTTGTTCGTGTCCCCTCATTTTTGTCACAGGCTATCAGTCGGCCTGTGACAATAGTATGGTGATATATATAGTATGGTGATATATGGAGTCCTTTTCTCCTTTTCTCTCCACTGCGACCGCACATCCAGAGAAAATGCCATATACTGTTTGGCCTTGGCCAGGTTAGTCCAACTTTAAATGACAGTGATTTACAGGTGAAATGCTTACTTATGGCTTGGGGTTAGAAGCTGTTATTGGTTTACCCTAACAAGTCCTGAAACAAATCATGAGCCAACTATCATGCTTAGAAGGTATATAGAGTGTCAGTGTGGGGAGAGGATAGGATGTAAGGGAGCTTCATTAATGTATTGAGGCCATCACATATACAGTATTTCACAATGATAGACCACACATTTGGTCTCCTAACCTTGTTCTGGTTGATTGACTCTCTAACAGTGCCTTCACACAGAGACCATGGCTCCAGCAGCTGAATGTAGCACGGACTCTGGCCAGGAGGAGTGCTCAGCACATTGGGTAGACACCAGGATCCTGGTCATTAGGCAGATTAAACATACTGAAACAAGGAGGGACAACCTGGACTTGTCCAAAAAGGAACTCTTATTTAAGTTTTCTGTTCGGGAAAAACATATATATATATTTTTTTTAACGTTTTCCATTGTGTGCCCTCATGAACACGATCCAGAGATCAACTGCACTAACTGGTACCTCACAAAGTACCTGTATTGTCACTAACAAGGGAGGAAAATACAGTGAACAAGATGAGACTTTGGAACAGATGATGCCTGAAACAATGCGGACGACGAAGAATTTAGTTCCTTTTGATGAGGCTTATAGATATAGTCAATACTGTGTTTGATTTGTGTGTATACAGTTTATAACGGCAGGCAGTGGATTCTCAGTCATTCGTATTCTCAAGTAACAAAAACGTATCATATTTCACTGGCTATTTGTAGTAGCCAAATGTGAATGGAATTATTATTATTCTAGTCTTTATTCTAGAATCATTCAGTTGAATGAATGTATGTGGTTGTACTGTATGTGATTGTAAGTGTTTGACATGGGTCAAATTGAGGCTCCAAACCCCCCCACTTAACACTAGTTTTTGTCCATAGAAATCCTCACTTGCTGATGAAGATCTATAGTGGTTGAAATCAATGTAAAATACACAGTATGAACACTGCTGCCTTAAGATTTGATTTGAATAAAATAGTTTTATTTGTCACATACACATGGTTAGCAGATGTTAATGTGAGTGTAGCGAAATGCTTGTGCTTCTAGTTCCGACAATGCAGTAATAACCAACGAGTAATCTAAACTAACAATTCCACAACTACTACCTTATACACACAAGTGTAAAGGGATAAAGAATATGTACATAAAGATATATGAATGAGTGATGGTACAGAACGGCATAGGCAAGATGCAGTAGATGGTATCGAGTACAGTATATACATATGAGATGAGTAATGTAGGGTATGTAAACATATTAAGTGGCATTGTTTAAAGTGGCTAGTGATACATTTTTACATCAATTTCCATTATTAAAGTGAGCTGGAGTTGAGTCAGTATGTAGGCAGCAGCCACTCAATGTTAGGGGCTGTTTAACAGTCTGATGGCCTTGAGATAGAAGCTGTTTTTCAGTCTCTCGGTCCCTGCTTTGATGCACCTGTACTGACCTCGCCTTCTGGATGATAGCGGGGTGAACAGGCAGTGGCTCGGGTGGTTGTTGTCCTTGATGATCTTTATGGCCTTCCTGTGACATCGGGTGGTGTAGGTGTCCTGAAGGGCAGGTAGTTTGCCCCCAGTGATGCGGATTAAGATGTGGATTATAATTGCTTATATAAATGAGTCTGTGCAGTGTCAAAATAATACATCTGTTACATAAGGGGGGAAAAATGCTATTTTGGGAGAAAAAAAATACCACAAAAGACATGAAATAATGGCATTATGGGAAAATAATACATACTGTATTTCACATAGAGTATTTGACAAACTCTTTATTTACGTTACAAAGCTGACAACTACTGTAATTATGTGTTAGCACAGCATGTGACATCATTCCCCTGCAGTGTGTGGATTTACACAGCAACATAGCAGACAACTTAAATAGTTTATTTTTATTTCACTAGACAAGTCAGTTAAGAACAAATTCTTATTTACAATGATGGCCAAACCCGGACGACGCTGGGCCAATTATGCGGCACCCTATGGGACTCCCAATCACTTGGAGTGGGAAGGATACAAAATCCAATAACACACACTTCTTCCTTGGTATTCTGAGAACTGTCAGATAGCTGTGAGAGCTATGAGTGGATCGTGGACCCATGCATAAATGATAACTTTGCTGTAACTCAGTGGGGCAAGTAGAACATCCGGGTTAGTGTATGTGCATTATCTTGTCAGTTGATTGTCTTTGTCTCAAAGCCTTTCCATTTCTGGGGTATTGAAGAAGCTTCTGATCTCAAACTTCTTGATAGGTAAGAAACACTTGGTTAGTGTATGTGCCTTAACCAATGGGTTGTCAGGTGAACGTTGAAGATGCTTCTTGGAGGTGATCTAATGATGTCATTGAATTGCTGTCATTGAGTTGCTCACTGGACAAGACAATTATTCACTGAAAATTAAATCTGTCTTTCATTTCACTTATGTTGATATTTGATTGGCTATTTGCTGTCTTTTGAAAATACAAAAATAAATATAACTGTTTTATGAAGCACTTGTAGACATTCATTGTTTTCAAAATCATATTTTCAGCAGAACAGATACATACTTTTACAATATGACATCAAATAAAATAAAAATCAAGTAAGTGATATGTAAATGATTGGCAAAAGGCTCCAACCACCCAAGTCATAGACTGTTCACTCTGCTACCACACGGCAAGCGATACAGGAACACCAAGTCTGGGACAAAAGGCTCCTTAACAGCTTCTAACCCCAAGCCATAAGACTGTTTAACGTTAATTAAATGGCTACCTGCACTATTTGCATTGAACCCCTTTGTTATTGATGTATTTTTCTAATTGTTTTCCACTGACTCTCTTGAATTGGCTCGATGCACACTCACTACACTCTACCCACACATTCACTGTGACACTGACCGACTTTCACACTAGCTGCTGCTACTGTGTTTATTATCTATCCTGATTGCCTAGTCACTTTTACCCTTACCTACATGTACATACTGTATTACCTCAACTACCTTGCACCCATGCACATTGACTCGGTACTGGTACTCCTTGTATATAGCCTTGTTATTGTGTTACTATTTAGAAAATATTTTCTTACTTTTTAACTCTTCATTGTTGGGAATGGGCTCGTAATAAAGCATCTCACAGTAAAGTCTACACCTGTTGTTTTCGGCGTATGTGACCAATACAATTCAATTTTGATTTGAACAAATGAATGCTCTTGTTGTAATGAGGAATTTAATGAAATAATTTGCTTTTCCTTGAAGATTTGAACGGGCTGGAAAAGCCTTTCGTGATGGCTCTACACAATCTGGTGAAAAGGGAGGGTTTGCGACTCTTCTCTTCAAGTGGGAAGGACGATACAATATCATAATTTCCCTCTGGAGCAAAGGAGCCATGAGAATTTGTCATCGACTCTGCAAAGAAAGACCATCCAGTATGTCATCAATTTACATTTTTAGTCATTTAGCAGACACTCTTATCCAGAGCGACTTACAGAAGCAATTAGGATTACGTGCCTTGCTCAAGAGCACATTGACAGATTTTGCATAGTGAGCTCAGGGATTCTGAACCAGCAACCTATCGGTTACTGGCCCAACCTCTTAACCCACTAGGCTACCACCAAGCCCGCAGTACAGTATGTCATAGGTAACAACTCAGAGGAGAGTACAATGTCTTTCCAAATGAATTAGTTGAACGGTAAAGTAATAATATCTTAGTCTTGACTGAGCAGCAGCCTAAACAACAGCAGGGCTTACCTGTAAAGTACACAGTAGGGGAAGTGTTCTGAGGCTGGTACTCCAGAGACTCTTGAGGACAGAGGTTCTTACTAACTTTCTTGGAACCCTGGTTGGTGGGAAAAGGCACAGTAAAACAAACTGAAAAATGTTCGATATCTTAAAGTACAGCATATCAATTGCAAAGAAGCAGTGCAATGCCATGACCCAAAGAATCATATATCTCATAAAGGTCAACAGCAGTGTTATTCATGAAAGATGTATGTGTACTATACCTTTGTGTTAAAGGTGAGGACCTGCTCTCCAGTACTGCTGGTGGTATCCCTTGCCAAATCAAACACGCCATCTACAATGTCACTGGTGGCCACGCTGGTAGCAGACTCAAAATAACATTTAGCAGTGGCTTTGGTGATCATTTGAAGAATGACCATACAAGTAGAAGTCTTTGGATCGTTCTGGACTGAAACATCAAAGTTTATATTTTCATACTCATCTGACCACTGTTTTAGGAAGCCCTTCACTGTCTCTTCAGCAAATATCTGGAGAAGATGGGAGGAGAGCTTCTTGGATATGGCACATTGTTCCTTTCCCCATTTCAGCCTTGAAAGAATGGAGTCTGAAACACTTTTGGCTGCTTCCAATGTTAAGACATGTGGAGTGCTGTGGCTGTCCTGAATGGCTATCACTTTATCCACCAATTCATGACTGAAAATGTGGATGGTCCAAGTGGAAATTATTTTTCTCAATTTCCTAACAGCAGAACGGAGGTCGTCAAGATGAGAAGCCCCCTGTCCATTTTCCTGTGTGTTCTCAACACTTTCCACCATAATGTTCACTACCACCCCAGCAGCTTGCCTAACTTTGTCAACAAAGGTTAGAGGAAGTAAGTCCTCTGTGTGAATGAAGTCCTCAATGATTGTGTTTCTTACAATGGGAAAGTCAATCTGAGCAGGAAACTCAGTGGGTATGGGAGTCCCGGGTAAAGCAAAGTGCCATTGCGACTGCCTTGATTTTGAAGTAGGTGTTGGAGAGATGGAGGAGCGTGAAGAAGAGGACTTTCTTGTCTTTTGGCTGGCAGCACTCCTACAACGGATCATGCCATTATCCTCCAGCATGGATCCTGAGAGCTCAGTAGTTTTAGGTAGTAATTTATGCGGAATGTCCACACAGGCATCTTTTCCACCAGATGTAACACTGCTCTGGTTGACCTCAAGACGGCCGAGATTAGCTCTCAGTGATGCAGAACTGCTTTGATATGTAAACATTTTGATTGAATCAAGAGTTGTGTCTGATCTTTGAAGATCTTTTCTGATAATCTCCTTAATCTTACTTTGCAGACTGTGGTAGATGTTACGAGCAACAGACCAGATCCTTTTCTCAGAAACCTGTCCAGTGGTGAGCAGGGAGGTTCCAGATACCATGTCAGATGAATGGGTGGTCTGGGTGAGCTCCTGCTGGTCTTTCACCATGGTTTGTATAATATCAGTAGATGTGGTGGATGTAGATACAGACTGGAGGTACTTATCTGTTGTACCTTCCTCCACAATGTTAAATGATCTAGAGAGGACCTCACTCACTCCTTTCTCAGCTTTGGTTTGGAACTCATGACTAGAGAGTTTCTGGAGGCTCTTTGTTGAAAGACTATGGGAAGATGCAATGCCTTTGGAGGCAGCCGTGCTGCAATCTAGACTTACTGGAGAGGTTCGCTCAGGAGAATCTTGGAGACGTTCAAACATGTCTTCACATGGTGTTGGGGACCTTGACCAGGAGATGTTATTCAGCTGAGACAGAACACCACCTACCAACACGTTGACCTCAAGGGACATATCAGATATTTTCTTTCCTACTGTGGAGAAGCAAGGTGCATTTGATGTCTGATCCTCGCATGAGGTCAAGATTGTTGAAATGACCTCTTTGGTACTATTGGTCAGTAGAGCCTCGTCTGTTTCAGTCCAGAGAAGTTTTGAACTCTCGCTGACACCCCTGTGTAGAGCCACTTCAAGGTTCAAACTGGGCAAGTGAGGCACACTCTTACTAGCTTGCCTCAAGTCCTGGCTTGCCAAACAAATGTGCTCCTTAGTCCCAAGATGTTCAGAGTCCTCTGTGGGTATATGACTGGACATTCTGCTCAGCATGTCTGACCTCCGCTGGTGAATGGTGAAGTCCTTTAATGTCTTCTTAATATTGTTATATAAACTAGTGGTAGCTGACCAGATCCTGCTCTGTAGCTTTTGTGCTTTTTCCTGGAGGTCAGGTTCTCTCTCCTCTACTTCTGCAGGTTGCGCCAAGCTCTGCAGGTCTTCCACAAATGTGTCAATGATGCCAAAGGCAGCAGAATCTGCACAAATATCCTTTGACCATGTGTACCGGTTTTGAATGGAACCAGACCTGGACGCTACAGAATAAGCAGGCTTTGCACTAGTTAAGCTACTGGTGGACTTTTCAACTAGGAACTCACTCACTGCTTGAGTGGCGTTTCTCTTGAATTCCTCACTTGAGAGTTTTTTCATGCAATTTAACAGACTGGTCAAAGAAGCTGTGGCATTACTTCTGCTGTCCTCAATTTGAGAGGGGAACTCAAATACTTTTGGTGATGAGGCCCTGGAATGGGAGATATCCCCAAGCTGAGCCAGAACACCTTCTACAAATTTCTCTCTCTCAATAGAGAAGTCTGATCCTTTTTCTCCAACAGTGTACAGGGGGTCCTCCTTTGACATCTCAGTGTTGTACAAGACCAGAAGCTCTGAAATGACTTCTTTGGTGCAAGTTGTCAGAAGGAGCTTGCTTTCTTCTGAGTCAGTTTGTGCCCAAAGAAGTTTTGAGCTCTCACTTAGGCCTCTTTGTAAAGTAACTTCACCAGTGGACTCTGGCAACTGAGGCTCACTCTTACTGGGCCTATATTTCATGTCTAAGCAAGGAAGTGGAACTGTCTCCTTAAACTCAGCATTTGTGATGTTGTCATCAGATGTGACAATGCTCTTTAAGGCACATCGCTGAAGCTTGCCGAAATAATTTTTCAAGTTGTTTTGGATGCTGTGGTAGATATGAGCAGCAGCAGACCAGGCACTCTTCTGTTGCGGACTCTCTTCAGATTCAGCCAAGGACTTCATATCTGACACGAAAGTCTTAACAACTACTGACGCTGCTGAGCCCACTGGGTGAATTGACTCTGTCTTTACAATGCCAGACAATGTTTGACCTGATACAGCACCTGTTAACTCAGACTGAACGACTGAACTAGGAAAGCTCAAACTACTGACTTTTTTGGCAAGAACTCCACTCACTGCTTGCATTGCTGATGTTAGGAACAGCCGGCTGGAGAGTTTTTGGATGCTCTTAGATGTGAGCGTGCAGGAGGAACCAGATTCACCAATATTGTAGCTGCTCTCGTATTTCCTTATCAGGGCATCAAGATCGTCAATGAAGCCAACATGCGATGCCAAAAACGTGATCTTGTCCTTCAGAACTTCCAGCAAACTGTGTTCGTTCTCGTCAACAAAAGCCACCTTTGTGTCAGAGATGGTGCTCATGACTTGCCCTGTTAGACTCTTGCTCTCTTGGTCAACTTTTTCAAGTTTAGTAGCCAGCTCTCTCACCATGCCCTCAGTCACCTTGGTCTGTGAGTCTCCCCTTCTTCCAGATGTCACTAGAGAGGTTTGACTTGCGGAGGCACTCTTAATGACCAGTGATACGGCCGACTTGACATCTTTAGCCAACTCTGCCATTACAGCAGGGATTAGCATCATAGAGCCTGCACTTCCAGATGGAGAATCGGACATGCATGCAAGTTTGGAGAGAGAACCTTGCAGGCTGTCCTGCACACAGGTGACGAGGGTGTCCTCTGAGAGACCTAAAAGGACATGTAGCGACTCAGAGTTGGTTGTTTTCTTCTGCACCTCAGACAGAGAGGTTTGAGACCTTGAACAAAAAACAGATATCATCAAAGTCAAACAAATAATATGTAAGGCTGTGATGCACGTTCAGTGTGTCAAATACATCTGCACCATTGAAAACAATGAGGAAAACACTGCCGTTTCTCTGAGAAAAAACCTTAGTGTGATGTCAGCCTAACTGCTTAATTTCTAAAGCCCAATAAAATGTTTTTTGTAAAAGTAATTTCTATTGAAACTGGCCTGTAGATATCTATCTATCCTGGCAATATCTATCCTCTGCAAAATCCAAATTGCTATAAACTTCAAATACTGTAACTTCTAATAACTTCAAGGACAATCGTAAATACAAGGCAGTTTGAAGAAATGTTAAAGGGAAATGTCTAAATGTTTCAACTTCATATTCATCATCTCTAGCACCACCCCAACATCAGCATATGTGAAAAATTGTCATTTCTATGTTTTGTAGTAAAAAAGAAAGAGGAAGATAAGTGTTTTCTATGACATCATCAACCAATTAGTAGGCTATGCCTACTCATAATTGGTTAAAATCACACGATGGACACTGATGATGTCATTAGAATCTAGAGCTGAGCATTTAACCAACATTTTTGTTATTTTTCGGTTTTTAAACAAATAATTGACCGACTTCGGCTCAATTATTTGAATTCCATATATTTAATTTTTTTCTTCTTCTGTGAACTCGATGCTCAGTTTCTGTAGAGATAAATCAGATCAAGCACGAACTATGCAATGTAGTAGGAAGTTGTAGTTTCCAACAGGCCAATATTCTACATAGTTTAGAACAGAAAATATGGTCATTCATTCCCATAATCCATTGCACGCCCGCTTATTTGTCCACTCTGTGTGGAGCAGATACGGAGACCTCATTGACTGAGACGGAGAGACGAGAGAATGCATGAGAGCGATAAAAAGCAGTTGCTTTGCGAGGTTTCTCTACCTGGAAATACATGATCTAAGTGCTTGATAGTTGGTATTCAGCAGTCATAAAAGTATGCCTTATTTACTTAGAAGAACTACTAAAATAGTGATTTTGTCAGACAGCATAGGCAGCAGCTCTATAGAGATGAGTTGATGACTTGGAATGAAATAATAAAGTCATCAAATAAATATTTTATATGAGAAAGTAAATGATGGTTAATAAGTGATAAGCAGTAATGGGCAGTCACTACCCAAATGGGACTTTTATTAATATTTTTATTCTGTGTTGTTACAGCATTCAACCCACATAATCCATAGTGCATTCAATATCTAAAAAAATTATTGAAATCGAAAACCGTGATTATTTTTAAAATATTTGAATCGAAACCAAATCAACCTCAAAAAGCACTAATCTCTCAGCACTATTGGAAACAGTTACGTTCCTCTATCTTTTTTTATTACAAAGCAGGGAAATGTGTAATTTTCACATATGGTGATGCTGGAGATGAATATGAAGTTGTTAAATTTCCCTTCAAGAACATACCTCATGGCCGCCTTGGGCAGGTAGCTTCCACTGCCCAGACTGCCCATCTCCTTAGTCAGGTAAAACTCCTTGAACTTAAGTTGTTGTGATTCCTGCTCTTCTTCCTCTTTTTGCTCCATACAGTTGGAGGAAGGGTAGGGAGTCGGGATGCGAAAGCTATTGTAAGACTTTCGTCTGCCTGGCCTCTTAGGTACACCAGCCTCAGTAAATCTCACACGGGACTTGGTGTTAGCCTTATCGTCTAACAGGCTGGTGAGTGACGCTGTGAGAGATCTCTGTGACAATTGAGAGGAGGCAGCATCTTGGATGCCCAGTAGTTCGTAAAGACCTGGGATGATGATCTGCATCAGCTTGTCTGATAAAAACTGGTCAATCCTCAGACACAAGCCGGCAAGCTGTTGTTTTGTCAGCTGTATTCCAGAAACAGAACAAGTGTTTTAAAATGTTGCATAGTGCATCTTTCAAAAGCTTATGAACAAGGTTAAACATTAGGCAGAGTTTTCATGGTAATCTGATTAAATTGTCAGTAACATGATCTTACCGGGTCAAACATGCCCTCACGAATCCCCCTCCATTGCCTGAAAACAATATTGTTAGAAATGTTGTCATATCAGGATGCCTTAGAAATGTTGTCATATCAGGATGCCTTAGAAATGTTGTCATATCAGGATGCCTTAGAAATGTTGTCATATCAGGATGCCTTAGAAATGTTGTCATATCAGGATGCCTTAGAAATGTTGTCATATCAGGATGCCTTAGAAATGTTGTCATATCAGGATGCCTTAGAAATGTTGTCATATCAGGATGAGTGGCATAATTGTTTTTATTTAAATATTTGCCTGACGGTGAAGTTATACTTGCTTTGTGTCAGTTGTTTTGGCAAAATTGCAATGTGACAACTTTTCTAGCACTGAACATTTTTTTCCAATTAATCAGTTTCTAATTTGATCCTATTTCCTTGAAGGAGTGATAGTACCAAAGAAAACAGAACATACTTCTCAGTTAGGTTTTGAAGGAAGTCCATAAGTGTCAGATCTTCCACACTGTTGAGCTTCCCCTCTTCTGTGGTTTCCATCACTGAGGTTGCTCTGCTCCTGGCAGAATTGCTCTGCTCCTGGTAGAAATGTAATTATATTGCAAATAATCAACCTTAATATCAAACTTAATATACAACAAATATCATACTGAAATAATTATTAACTGTTAAAGAGTGGAGGAGCATTGGCAATGTTGGACCAATTAAACAACTGCAACACAACAGAGATGGTTGTGGTACTTCAACATTTCCAATGATAGCATCACTATAACATTTTATTGAATTAATGTTGAAATATGAAATGACGGTCAACTCAAAAGGTCAACTTACCATCTCATTGACAGCTTCAGAGGGCAGGAGGTCATCCACCACACAGACAGGCAGGTCTAGAGACTGGGACAAGGCTCTATGGTCATAACCAGGAGAGAATGGAAACAACATCAGAGCAATCCCAATGGCAGAATCTAACCACTGTCTTCATGTCAAAGACTCAGTAGTTAATACATGGCCACAAATAATAAGGGGTTCAAATAGATCTGCTGGGGACTTGACCCTACAAATGACTCCAAGAATGATGCCTGACCTGCCCCATAACAAGTTCTCTCTTATTAGTCTCTCTCTCTTAATCTCCACACAACAATCTAACTGGACAGAGTGTGAGTGGCCTTACCTGACTGTCTCAGTGTCAGAAACATCATAGAACAATAAGACTATGTCTTCCAGGGACGTCTCAGCTACAGCAGAGGGGGCAAAGTCTGGGATGATCTCTCAAGCTGAAACAAAGTGACTGTATGTGAACTGAACCATTTCCCACTGGGCAAAAACTGGTTGAATCAACGTTGTTTCCACATCATTTCAACCTCCAAAAAGCTATGTGATGATATTTAATCAACGTAGAAAACTAATTGGATTTGCAAAAAGTAATCAACTTGAAAGGCATTTAGTCTTTTCTTCACCCAACTTTTAACCTAAATCCAGTGACATGGTGAAAAGTTTTGTTGATTTTACATTGAATTCACGTTAGTTAACAACAACCAAACTTTAAATCAAAACCAGACGTTAAACTGACGTCTGTGCCCAGTGGGTTATGTTGATGGATCCGATCAATTACCTTAGTTCTGCTGGTATTATTAGCTGCATGAAAATACATCTGTGGAGTACAAATATTAGCTGCTTTCTGAAGGACAGCCAAGCTGATAGACAACATGGAACCTCCAGATAATTATGACATCATTGGAACACATGCACGTGTCACAAACACTTTGTCACTATAAAAAAGCAGTGTAGCAGTGCTGCCCAAGCTGGGGGGGTGGGACAATTTTATTAGGCTTTTATTCAGATTCACCAACAATGCTCTACTTGAAGTCAATGAGTAAACAAGCCTCAGCAATGTAGACACATCCCACTGGGCACACCATGTCATTTCAATGTGGAAATTTTGGTAATATTTGGTTGAGATGTTGATCAATGAGATTTTAACCTTTATTCATCCGCTCAAAAAGATAATGAGAAGTTTGGGAATTAAACAATGTGTTATCACTATGCGTTCAACCATCTAAAAGCACAACCAAATTCCAATGGAAAAACAATGTCTTATTTCTGGTTTAGTTATCATCTAAATGTGTTATCACAGCGCTTTGAACCATTTAAAAGCACAACAAAGTTCAAATGGGAATACAATGTCAGATATTTTGTATTTATACAACAACTTAAATGTGTTATCAATGTGCTTTATCTAATAGCACAACCAAATGACCTGGATTGTAGTTGAGATTACATTAAAAGAGCATGGTGCAAGTGATCAATGCTGTTTGAGATTCTGCGCAGATTATTATAGCAATTGGGAAGATTTCCACCGATCTGCGACCTTAGAATGCTATTTTTTTGTTGTTCTTTTTTTTCACCTTTATTTAACCAGGTAGGCCAGTTGAGAACAAGTTCTCATTTACAACTGCGACCTGGCCAAGATGAAGCAAAGCAGTGCGACAAAAACAACAACACAGAGTTACATATGTCACTACCTTGAACTTGCACGCTTTGTCAAAATGTGTTACTCATTTTAAGGTTGAATAAATACTGTTCCATTAGTTTGTAAGTTAGCCTAAAGTTCAGCCTATCTACTGTATTACTAAAGTAATATTGAATTGTGTTTGGTTGACAATGAAACCAAATATCAACATTTGAAGGAGAAGTATCTTCTGCTTGGATAGTTCCTTCTGTGCCACTGACTTAGTCTGGCTTTAATTCCAGTTTGTCTAAAAATTAATCATTTATATGTTAGATTCACGTCTCCATCTCAACCAAAAATCTAAGTTAAAGAACAGGACTAAATTAAATCAAATCAAACTTTAAATGCACGTTAAATCAAGTTTGATTTGATTTAGTCCTATTCTTTAACTTAGATTTTTGGTTGAGATGGAGACGTGAATCCAAAATGTTAATGATTAACTTGAAGATTCAATTTGAAATCAACCAAAGCTTGAGACACTAGGCCTATACTGTATGCCTTGTCTATTAGTTGAACTCTGGGTTGAATTGAAACAATAGCTGTTGATGACTTTGCAAATGCTATATAGGCTTTTACAAAGTATGGTTACATCTCATTTGCTTTGTCAAACCTACCCCTTGGAATGACTTCGATATTAACACTGAATATATTTTGTTATTAAGAGATCTCTCAATAATAATTCTCACAATAGCATATTGGTAGTAGTCAGTGACATATCAAAGCTAAGCAGAGCTGGGTGTAGTTAAAACCCTGGATGGGGTTCGATCCCGGGCTGAGGTGCTGCCCAGCCTATTGTTTTTTTTCTGAAAGTGTATATAATGTTGAAAATCTGACATTGTTTCAAAGGTACAAATTCAACCTATTTTATATTAAGATGCTTGTGTTTCCAACTTCCCAAAGTTAGTAAACATCCAGAGTTTAGAGGTTGAAAACAGTGTAGGCCTATACCCCATTTTATCCACTACCCCCCTCCCCCACACACACACACTTTACATTTGACCAATATGTATGCAGCCCACCAGCCCTAAAGCACGAACATGTTTTTCTCCTAGAAAATGTGGATTAAGAGAAGCAAAATTATCATTTTCGCTAGTTTCCTCTAAATAGGAGGGCAACATGACATTGACAAACCTTGTCATATCTGCTTTCACCGGGATTTAAAAACCCAGGCTTTCCTAAAATGTTTACCTCAGCCAGTCTAGAACCCAGGTGTGTCTGCAAAACACATGCACGCCTCCATAAGGTTCATGGGTTCCCTATTGTTTTATCCCAGTACAAGAGGGGCAACTCGATTCAGGATCAAACACAAGCAATCTTTAAGGTATATCTTATTACAGTTTAGGCCTACCTTGTTATTTTCTTCCATCTGGCAATATCATTCATTTTAAGGAATTAAATCTGTTTTGTTGCTAGTGTTATTATTAACTGTAGGAAAATACAGCTGTAGAGTACAAGTATTAGCTACTTTCTGAAGGACAGCCAAGCTGATCGACAATTTAGAACCTACAGACAATTATGACAAACTGGAACGCATGAAAGTGTCACAAACACCTTGTTATTTTCGGGAGTGGCTCCGCATTCGTGACCGGATCTCTGATTTCTATTGCCCAGTATCCGTTAGTGCGCAAATTCTCGCGGGAATTTGGGATTAATACTTTTCTCATGCCGAAACCGGATTAGAAACATACCGGTAGTTAAATGACAAAAATGATTATATTTGCAATGTCATTCAGCAAAAAAACAAATAAACAAAACATAAATAGCCACTACAATTTAGAAACATGATTTTGTCATCAGTTCAGTACCATTTGTTTGAATTTGTGGACCCACGACTAAAGGTTATCGATGTTAGCTAGTTGCTAGCGACGCTAGTCAGCATAGGCTGTTACATGATAAGCAGTTCGCGTTAGGGAATTAGCTACCCATTAGCCAGCCTAACAAACTGGCAAATCCAATGGAAACCGATGCAACCCTGCTGGCAAATAAGGGCTAGCTAGATGACCAGTGGTGACAGTGAGGTCCCTATGAGTTTCAAGGCTTTAATAAGTGCTATCGTGCAGAAATAGCGTATAAAATACTGGTTGATGAGCTAGCTAAATTAGCTAGCAAGACAGATATGACCGTTAACAGCGTGCACGCACAAATGCATGACGACACATTGTATCTAAGTGAAGAAGGCATGCAGGATGAGATCGCCCCACCAAGCTAGATAGTAGAGGGGTACAACAACGCCGGTACACAGATGCATAGCTCATGCAATTATATTTTGTTCCAGTCAATGACTATACATGTTGAAAAATAAATACCTGCGTCAAATATATGGCATCGCATGCTAGTGCATAGCTGGCATGGATTAAACAAAAAAAAACGGTGACCACTAGATGTCCTCGTATACCCACATTTAGATCAAATGTACTTGATTTTTCATCAGTACTGTGTGAATGACAAGCCCACTGAATCTAGTTGAATAATCTTTATACTCAGCAGGTAGAGGCCTAGGTACTTCAAATCAGTGCTTAATTTGAGCCGGATCATGCCAGAACAGGATCCGGCACCTTTCCGTTCTGGACTGTGATATATATATATATATAGTATGGTGATATATAGTGTGGTGATATATAGTGTGGTGGTATATAGTATGGTGCTATAAATAGTATGGTGATATATATATATAGTATGGTGATATATATATATAGTATGGTGATATATATATATATAGTGTGGTGATATATAGTGTGGTGATATATAGTGTGGTGATATATAGTGTGGTGGTATATAGTATGGTGATATATATATATAGTATGGTGATATATATATATAGTATGGTGATATATATATATATAGTGTGGTGATATATAGTGTGGTGATATATAGTGTGGTGATATATAGTATGGTGATATATAGTGTGGTGATATATAGTGTGGTGATATATATATATAGTGTGGTGATATATAGTGTGGTGGTATATAGTATGGTGATATATATATAGTATGGTGATATATATATATATAGTGTGGTGATATATAGTGTGGTGATATATAGTATGGTGATATATAGTGTGGTGATATATAGTGTGGTGATATATATATATAGTGTGGTGATATATAGTGTGGTGGTATATAGTATGGTGATATATATATAGTATGGTGATATATATATATAGTATGGTGATATATAGTATGGTGATATATAGTGTGGTGATATATAGTGTGGTGGTATATAGTATGGTGATATATATATAGTATGGTGATATATATATATATATAGTATGGTGATATATATATATATATATATATATATATATAGTATGGTGATATATAGTATGGTGATATATAGTGTGGTGATATATAGTGTGGTGATATATAGTATGGTGATATATAGTATGGTGATATATAGTGTGGTGGTATATATAGTATGGTGATATATAGTGTGGTGGTATATAGTATGGTGATATATAGTATGGCGGTATATAGTATGGTGATATATAGTGTGGTGGTATATAGTGTGGTGATATATAGTATGGTGATATATATATAGTATGGTGATATATATATATATATATATAGTGATATATATATATATATAGTATAGTGATATATTGAGTCCTTTTCTCCTTTTCTCTCCACTGCGACCGCACATCCAGAGAAAATGCCATATACTGTTTGGCCTTGGCCAGGTTAGTCCAACTTTAAATGACAGTGATTTACAGGTGAAATGCTTACTTATGGCTTGGGGTTAGAAGCTGTTATTGGTTTACCCTAACAAGTCCTGAAACAAATCATGAGCCAACTATCATGCTTAGAAGGTATATAGTGTCAGTATGGGGAGAGGATATGATGTAAGGAGCTTCATTAATGTATTGAGGCCATCACATATACAGTATTTCACAATGATAGACCACACATTTGGTCTCCTAACCTTGTTCTGGTTGATTGACTCTCTAACAGTGCCTTCACACAGAGACCATGGCTCCAGCAGCTGAATGTAGCACGGACTCTGGCCAGGAGCAGTGCTCAGCACATTGGGTAGACACCAGGATCCTGGTCATTAGGCAGATTAAACATACTGAAACAAGGAGGGACAACCTGGACTTGTCCAAAAAGGAACTCTTATTTAAGTTTTCTGTTCGGGAAAAACATATATATTTTTTTTTACGTTTTCCATTGTGTGCCCTCATGAACACGATCCAGAGATCAACTGCACTAACTGGTACCTCACAAAGTACCTGTATTGTCACTAACAAGGGAGGAAAATACAGTGAACAAGATGAGACTTTGGAACAGATGATGCCTGAAACAATGCGGACGACGAAGAATTTAGTTCCTTTTGATGAGGCTTATAGATATAGTCAATACTGTGTTTGATTTGTGTGTAGACAGTTTATAACGGCAGGCAGTGGATTCTCAGTCATTCGTATTCTCAAGTAACAAAAACGTATCATATTTCACTGGCTATTTGTAGTAGCCAAATGTGAATGGAATTATTATTATTCTAGTCTTTATTCTAGAATACTTCAGTTGAATGAATGTATGTGGTTGTACTGTATGTGATTGTAAGTGTTTGACATGGGTCAAATTGAGGCTCCAAACCCCCCCCCACTTAACACTAGTTTTTGTCCATAGAAATCCTCACTTGCTGATGAAGATCTATAGTGGTTGAAATCAATGTAAAATACACAGTATGAACACTGCTGCCTTAAAACTCTTTTATTAAAATCAAATCTTATTTGTCACATACACATGGTTAGCAGATGTTAATGTGAGTGTAGCGAAATGCTTGTGCTTCTAGTTCCGACAATGCAGTAATAACCAACGAGTAATCTAAACTAGCAATTCCACAACTACTACCTTATACACACAAGTGTAAAGGGATAAAGAATATGTACATAAAGATATATGAATGAGTGATGGTACAGAACGGCATAGGCAAGATGCAGTAGATGGTATCGAGTACAGTATATACATATGAGATGAGTAATGTAGGGTATGTAAACATTATATTAAGTGGCATTGTTTAAAGTGGCTAGTGATACATTTTTACATCCATTTCCATTATTAAAGTGAGCTGGAGTTGAGTCAGTATGTAGGCAGCAGCCACTCAATGTTAGACGCTGTTTAACAGTCTGATGGCCTTGAGATAGAAGCTGTTTTTCAGTCTCTCGGTCGCTGCTTTGATGCACCTGTACTGACCTCGCCTTCTGGATGATAGCGGGGTGAACAGGCAGTGGCTCGGGTGGTTGTTGTCCTTGATGATCTTTATGGCCTTCCTGTGACATCGGGTGGTGTAGGTGTCCTGAAGGGCAGGTAGTTTGCCCCCAGTGATGCGGATTAAGATGTGGATTATAATTGCTTATATAAATGAGTCTGTGCAGTGTCAAAATAATACATCTGTTACATAAGGGGGGAAAAATGCTATTTTGGGAGAAAAAAAAATACCACAAAAGACATGAAATAATGGCATTATGGGAAAATAATACATACTGTATTTCACATAGAGTATTTGACAAACTCTTTATTTACGTTACAAAGCTGACAACTACTGTAACGATGTGTTAGCACAGCATGTGACATCATTCCCCTGCAGTGTGTGGATTTACACAGCAACATAGCAGACAACTTAAATAGTTTATTTTTATTTCACCTTTATTTCACTAGACAAGTCAGTTAAGAACAAATTCTTATTTACAATGATGGCCAAACCCGGACGACGCTGGGCCAATTATGCGGCACCCTATGGGACTCCCAATCACTTGGAGTGGGAAGGATACAAAATCCAATAACACACACTTCTTCCTTGGTATTCTGAGAACTGTCAGATAGCTGTGAGAGCTATGAGTGGATCGTGGACCCATGCATAAATGATAACTTTGCTGTAACTCAGTGGGGCAAGTAGAACATCCGGGTTAGTGTATGTGCATTATCTTGTCAGTTGATTGTCTTTGTCTCAAAGCCTTTCCATTTCTGGGGTATTGAAGAAGCTTCTGATCTCAAACTTCTTGATAGGTAAGAAACACTTGGTTAGTGTATGTGCCTTAACCAATGGGTTGTCAGGTGAACGTTGAAGATGCTTCTTGGAGGTGATCTAATGATGTCATTGAATCGCTGTCATTGAGTTGCTCACTGGACAAGACAATTATTCACTGAAAATTAAATCTGTCTTTCATTTCACTTATGTTGATATTTGATTGGCTATGTGCTGATTGGCTATTTTCAAAATCATATTTTCAGCAGAACAGATACATACTTTTACAATATGACATCAAATAAAATAAAAATCAAGTAAGTGATATGTAA
>NW_024057858.1:0-81985 GCF_016432855.1 Salvelinus namaycush
ACCGGTACGGCTCACAATGCAGGTTCAACCCAGGTACGGATCCAATGCAGGGGGGTCACAGGTACGGCTCACACTGCAGGTTCACCCGGGTACGACTCACAATGCAGGTTCACCCGGTATGACTCACAATGCAGGTTCACCCGGTACGGCAACATACTGCAGGTTCACCCGGTATGACTTACAATGCAGGTTCACCCGGTACGGCTCATACTGCAGGTTCACCAGGTACGGCTCACAATGCAGGTTCACCCGGTATGACTCACAATGGCAGGTTCACCCGGTACGGCTCACAATGCAGGTTCACCCGGTATGACTCACAATGCAGGTTCACCGGTACGGCTCACAATGCAGGTTCCACCCGGTATGACTCACAATACAGGTTCACCCGGTACGGCTCACAATGCAGGTTCACCCGGTACGACTCATACTGCAGGTTCACCAGGTACGGCTCATACTGCAGGTTTCACCAGGTACGGCTCATACTGCAGGTTCAACCGGTACAGCTCATACTGCAGGTTCACCCGGTACGGCTCATACTGCAGGTTCACCAGGTACGGCTCATACTGCAGGTTCACCCGGTACGACTCATACTGCAGGTTCACCCGGTACGGCTCATACTGCAGGTTCACCCGGTATGACTTACAATGCAGGTTCACCCGGTACGACTCATACTGCAGGTTCACCAGGTACGGCTCATACTGCAGGTTCACCAGGTACGGCTCATACTGCAGGTTCACCAGGTACGGCTCATACTGCAGGTTCACCCGGTACAGCTCATACTGCAGGTTCACCCGGTACGGCTCATACTGCAGGTTCACCCGGTACGACTCATACTGCAGGTTCACCAGGTATGACTTACAATGCAGGTTCACCCGGTACGGCTCATACTGCAGGTTCACCCGGTACGGCACATACTGCAGGTTCACCCGGTACGACTCATACTGCAGGTTCACCGGGTACGACTCATACTGCAGGTTCACCAGGTACGGCTCATACTGCAGGTTCACCCGGTACGGCTCATACTGCAGGTTCACCAGGTACGGCTCATACTGCAGGTTCACCCGGTACGACTCATACTGCAGGTTCACCCGGTACGGCTCATACTGCAGGTTCACCCGGTATGACTTACAATGCAGGTTCACCCGGTACGGCTCATACTGCAGGTTCACCCGGTACGGCACATACTGCAGGTTCACCCGGTACGACTCATACTGCAGGTTCACCGGGTACGACTCACAATGCAGGTTCACCCGGTACGACTCACAATGCAGGTTCACCCGGTACGACTCACAATGCAGGTTCACCCGGTACGTCTCATACTGCAGGTTCACCCGGTACGACTCACAATGCAGGTTCACCCGGTACGACTCACAATGCAGGTTCACCCGGTACGACTCACAATGCAGGTTCACCCGGTATGACTTACAATGCAGGTTCACCCGGTACGACTCACAATGCAGGTTCACCCGGTATGACTTACAATGCAGGTTCACCCGGTACGGCTCACAATGCAGGTTCACCCGGTACGGCACCTACTTCACCCTGTACGGCACATCATGCATGTTCACCCAGGCCCCCTGTGTCTGGTTTGGAGCGTGAAGTCACAAGCTCTGCTTGCCAATAATTTGAGGTTGTGGCACTTTTTGGCTCTAAAAGTTTGATCGCCCACATTGAATTATTTTACAGGTTTAACTACAACGTATTTAATTAAATAGTGTTCCATTCTGACTACAACGTATTTAATTAAATAGTGTTCCATTCTGACTACTACATATTTAATTAAATAGTGTTCCACTCTGACTACTAGATATTTAATTAAATAGTGATCCATTCTGACTACAACATATGTAATTAAATAGTGTTCCATTCTGACTACTACATATTTAATTAAATAGTGTTCCATTCTGACTACTACATATTTAATTAAATAGTGTTCCATTCTGACTACTACATATTTAATTAAATAGTGTTCCATTCTGACTACTACGTATTTAATTAAATAGTGTTCCATTCTGACTACTACATATTTAATTAAATAGTGTTCCATTCTGACTACTACATATTTAATTAAATAGTGATCCATTCTGACTACAACATATTTAATTAAATAGTGTTCCATTCTGACTACTACATATTTAATTAAATAGTGTTCCATTCTGACTACTAGATATTTAATGAAATAGTGTTCCATTCTGACTACTACATATTTAATTAAATAGTGTTCCATTCTGACTACTAGATATTTAATTAAATAGTGTTCCATTCTGACTACTACATATTTAATTAAATAGTGTTCCACTCTGACTACAACGTATTTAATTAAATAGTGTTCCATTCTGACTACTACATATTTAATTAAATAGTGATCCATTCTGACTACTCAATATTTAATTAAATAGTGAACCATTCTGACTACTACATATTTAATTAAATAGTGTTCCATTCTGACTACTACATATTTAATTAAATAGTTTTCCATTCTGACTACTAGATATTTAATTAAATAGTGTTCCATTCTGACTACTACATATGTAATTAAATAGTGATCCATTCTGACTAATACATTTGTCGTCACATAGGACCACGTGCTGACACAGACCAATCACGAGCCGGCAGACTACGAGGAGGCTCCGGTTGACTCTCTCAGACAGGATGAAAACGACTACATTGACCATAATAAGCCCCATTTAGCAATATGACACGCTTCCAATTCAAATAGTTCTGTCTTCATGTGCTATCGGGAGCATTGCACATCATGTAGGTTCACTCTGTACGGCTCATACTGCATAGATACAAACTATTGAGTGTTGGCCAGGGAACGAAGGATCAAAGTCAAAAGCATAAGAGTTCAATTGTGTGTCAATCAACCAACGTTATGCCTTAACGGATGGAAAGTTGTCCAGCTGCCACTCCTTCATGGTACAGTCCTCCGACTCTGTAAGCCTCTGGAAGAGTTTGAGCCTGAGAAAAGCCCTTAATAACTGTTTACGAGCAGCTGAGTCACCTTAATGAATGTTCATGGTTAGGGACAGCCTGACGACGGGAAAATCTATTACCAGCACTTTATTTTGAACCATACTCTACTTCTGTCTGCTCTCTGCTCCCTGCTCTCTGCTCCCTGCTCTCTGCTCAATGCTCCATGCTTTCTGCTCCCTGCTCTCTGCTCTCTGCTCCCTGCTCTCTGCTCTCTGCTCCCTGCTCTCTGCTCTCTGCTCTCTGCTCTCTGCTCTCTGCTCTCTGCTCCCTGCTCTCTGCTCCCTGCTCTCTGCTCTCTGCTCTCTGCTCCCTGCTCTCTGCTCTCTGCTCTCTGCTCTCTGCTCTCTGCTCCCTGCTCTCTGCTCTCTGCTCTCTGCTCTCTGCTCTCTGCTCCATGCTTTCTGCTCCCTGCTCTCTGCTCCCTGCTCTCTGCTCTCTGCTCCCTGCTCCCTGCTCTCAGCTTTCTGCTCCCTGCTCCCTGCTCTCTGCTCCCTGCTCTCTGCTCTCTGCTCCCTGCTCTCTGCTCTCTGCTCTCTGCTCTCTGCTCTCTGCTCTCTGCTCCCTGCTCCCTGCTCTCTGCTCTCTGCTCCCTGCTCCCTGCTCCCTGCTCCCTGCTCTCTGCTCCCTGCTCTCTGCTCTCTGCTCCCTGCTCCCTGCTCTCTGCTCTCTGCTCCCTGCTCCCTGCTCTCTGCTCTCTGCTCCCTGCTCTCTGCTCTCTGCTCCCTGCTCTCTGCTCCCTGCTCTCTGCTCCCTGCTCTCTGCTCCCTGCTCCCTGCTCTCTGCTCTCTGCTCTCTGCTCCCTGCTCTCTGCTCCCTGCTCTCTGCTCCCTGCTCCCTGCTCCCTGCTCCCTGCTCTCTGCTCTCTGCTCCCTGCTCTCTGCTCCTTGCTCTCTGCTCCCTGCTCTCTGCTCCTTGCTCTCTGCTCTCTGCTCTCTGCTCTCTGCTCTCTGCTCCCTGCTCCCTGCTCCCTGCTCTCTGCTCTCTGCTCCCTGCTCCCTGCTCCCTGCTCTCTGCTCTCTGCTCCCTGCTCCCTGCTCTCTGCTCCCTGCTCCCTGCTCTCTGCTCTCTGGTCTCTGCTCTCAGCTCTCTGGTCTCTGGTCTCTGCTCTCTGCTCTCGTCTCTAGTCTCTACTTCTGTCTGGTCTCAGCTCTCTGCTCTCGTCTCTAGTCTCTCTACTTCTGTCTGGTCTCAGCTCTATTGTCTCTGCTCTCGGCTCGCTGGTCTCTCTACTTCTGTCTGGGCCTGCTCCCTGCTCTCTGCTCTCTGGTCTCTGCTGTCTGCTCTCAGCTCTCTGCTCTCTGCTCTCGTCTCTAGTCTCTACTTCTGTCTGGTCTCAGCTCTCTTGTCTCTGCTCTCAGCTCTCTGGTCTCTGGTCTCTCTGCTTCTGTCTGGGCCCGCTCTCTGCTCACAGGTCTCTCTACTTCTGTCTGGGCCTGCTCTCTGGTCTCAGCTCTCTGCTCTCTGCTCTCTGCTCACAGGTCTCTCTACTTCTGTCTGGTCTCAGCTCTCTGCTCTCTGCTCACAGGTCTCTCTACTTCTGTCTGGGCCTGCTCTCTGCTCTCTGCTCTCTGCTCACAGGTCTCTCTACTTCTGTCTGGTCTCAACTCTCTGCTCTCTGCTCGCAGGTCTTTCCACTTCTGTCTGGTCTCAGCTATCTGCTCTCTGCTCACAGGTCTCACTACTTCTGTCTGGGCCTGCTCTCTGCTCGCAGGTCTCTCTACTTCTGTCTGGGCCTGCTCTCTGCTCTCTGCTCTCTGCTCTCTGCTCTCTGCTCGCAGGTCTCTCTAATTCTGTCTCGCCTCAGCTCTCAGCTCTCTGCTCTCTGCTCGCAGGTCTCTCTAATTCTGTCTGGTCTCGACTCTCAGCTCTCTGCTCTCTGCTCGCAGGTCTCTCTACTTCTGTCTGGGCCTGCTGTCTGCTCTCTGGGCTCTGCTCTCTGGTCTCTCTCTGGTCTCTCTACTTCTGTCTGGGCCTGCTCTCAGCTCTCTGATCTCTCTCTGGTCTCTCTCTGGTCTCTCTCCGGTCTTTCTGGTCAGGTGAAGCTGAAAAACAGAAAGGCCCAATTCGCAATTTGCAGTCTGTAGCCAAAATCAACCCCTGCTCCTTCCTTCTCCTGCAGGTTCTCACTAGGCTATGTGACCGACACACAGAGCAGGCGGCGTCCAGCAGAGGACCGAACCCAGCTGGTATGGATATGATGTTGTGCAGTGGTTAGGAAAACAGGATGGGGACACACAGCAGTTCTTTATTGTGATCTGGTTGGTGCTGTTTGACTGAAAGTCCTTTTGTCTCATTTTCTTTTCAGTTACAGTTTAAGGCCACGAATGGGTAATGTTATACATAGAATGGGTAATGTTGGGTAATGTTATACATAGAATGGGTAATGGTATACATAGAATGGGTAATGTTATACATATAATGGGTAATGTTGGGTAATGTTATACATATAATGGGTAATGTTGGGTAATGTTATACATAGAATGGGTAATGTTGGGTAATGTTATACATAGAATGGGTAATGTTATACATAGAATGGGTAATGTTGGGTAATGTTATACATAGAATGTGTAATGTTGGGTAATGTTATACATAGAATGGGTAATGTTGGGTAATGTTATACATAGAATGGGCAATGTTGGGTAATGTTATACATAGAATGGGTAATGTTATACATAGAATGGGTAATGTTATACTAAGAATGGGTAATGTTATACATAGAATGGGTAATGTTATACTAAGAATGGGTAATGTTATACTAAGAATGGGTAATGTTATACATAGAATGGGTAATGTTATACTAAGAATGGGTAATGTTATACATAGAATGGGTAATGTTATACTAAGAATGGGTAATGTTATACTAAGAATGGGTAATGTTATACATAGAATGGGTAATGTTATACTAAGAATGGGTAATGTTATACATAGAATGGGTAATGTTATACTAAGAATGGGTAATGTTATACATAGAATGGGTAATGTTATACATAGAATGGGTAATGTTATACTAAGAATGGGTAATGTTATACATAGAATGGGTAATGTTATACTAAGAATGGGTAATGTTATACATAGAATGGGTAATGTTATACTAAGAATGGGTAATGTTATACTAAGAATGGGTAATGTTATACTAATAATGGGTAATGTTATACATAGAATGGGTAATGTTATACATAGAATGGGTAATGTTCTACTATAAGTGTGGACTCCTGATGAATCAGTTTGATATTCTATTGTCCCCCAATGTAACATAAAATGATAGTAACACATGTTGTGGGTTAAAGGTTTTATAATCTGTAATGAGGGGTAATTGCATTAATTCATATTGTATACTTGCATCGCCCTTTATGCAAAGTAGAAGCTAGCAAGTTTTTTTGTGGGGGGGGGGGATCTTCTCTCAGGAGCTCTTGACCCTTCAACGTTAACCCCCCCCCCCCCCCCCCCCTCAGCAGCCCGTAAACGCCCAAAACCATGACGTCATGTTTACTGTTCGCCGTTAAACGTGAGATGCGACAGCTGTCGCCTCCCTCTCCTCGCTAAACACTGTTTTAACTCCATGTCACTAACTTTAATTTGGGGTTGATGCCTATTGTTTTCTCTTGACACCGTGTATCTCTCCTGTAATACCCCTCAGTGGTGGTTGATTTAACGACGCATCGAACTGGTGGCCTCCCCCACGTCCTACACACACATCCGCTTTCTAGCAACTACTTCTTGTCTCCTCGTTTCTCAACACTAAGGTCCATTATCCAGCCAAGGGAATGCAGGTACTTGAAAATATCAGTCTCTATAGAACCGTGTAGTGTCCTTCCGTGGAAGTGGCAAAGCGGGGAGAAGAGAAACACCATCTGGAAAGCGAAAGCCTCTTATATGGTTCTCAGTGTGAATCTGGAAAGCGAAAGCCTCTTATATGGTTCTCAGTGTGAATCTGGAAAGCGAAAACCTCTTATATGGTTCTCAGTGTGAATCTGGAAAGCGAATGCCTCTCATATGTTTCTCAGTCTGTTTAACCAAAGCAATTACATTAAATCTAACGTGGCCTGTTTTCCTCTGCCATTGGCTTTGAATGGGCCTCAGTTCCCTCCACAATCCATCTGGATCAAAATGAATAAGGGACAATTGCTGCACTTAGATCACTTTGTTATGCGGGAGGGAGGGAGGGAGACAGAGAGGGAGACAGAGAGAGAGAGGGAGAGAGAGAGAGAATGTTTGTAACAAATGGATAGCACGTGTGCCCGACTATAGGAAACCATGGAAAAGCTGCCACATTGATGCAATGGGTGTCTAAAGACAATGGTAGATCAGATGAGCGATGCCACACTTATAACCGCACAAGTCAGTTGAATCCTTTACAAAGCTATTCCACATACTTCATGAAAAAGACTGAGGACAAGGTCAATGCAGCAAAATATAACTTATTTCAGAAGTAAAAAAAAGACAACTGTAAACGACTCAAAGGACCAATTAAACATACCGTTACCTCACTTCCTGAAACAAACGCCATCCCATACAGAAACGTGGGTTTGACTACGGTCATAGAGATCCTCCATTGTGGTGTTTGTTCATGTGTCACTAGAATACTGTGGACATGGTTCTCCTTGGTTCCTCACGGTGAACACGTTCTTGGTGACCAGGGTTATTAACCACAGTCCGTAAAAGATGGAGAAGGGAAAAAGGGAAGGACGAGGGCACTCTGGAGGACGACTTTCTCTAGATTGCATCCGCCTGACACTCATTTGTGCATAGTACTTTACACTGGGAACAATTACATTGCTCTCTCTCTCTCTGGTGAGAGTTCCAGAGTGAAACCAAGGCCTCTTAATAAAGCAGGATATAGAAGATTGTGGATTACGGAGGCATGTTTTTTAATAGCACATGGACACGGAAGAGTAGCAACTCTCAGGTTTCTCCACTTACAAGGGCAGCAGCTGTGTATCTGGGGATGGGGACATCTTCTCAGTGACTCCAGGAATGTTTTGGGAACATAATCGGGAATCTCGGAGCACCCATGGAATCATTTACCAGAATCGCCATTTGTATCGCAATAATGACCAGATTTAGTGAAGGAAGTGTTGAGCTTTTTCCAGGAAAGTCTTGATGTTTGGTATTAGTAATGTTGTGGAATTCTATGAATATGTGACATTAGGCCAGGGAGAGGACTGGGAGAGTAAAGGATAGAGAGACTGGTACAGTGAATGGTAGAGAGGGCTGGCATAGTGAAGGGTAGAGAGGGCTGGCATAGTGAATGGTAGAGAGGGCTGGCATAGTGAAGGGTAGAGAGGGCTGGCATAGTGAAGGGTAGAGAGGGCTGGCATAGTGAAGGGTAGAGAGGGCTGGCATAGTGAATGGTAGAGAGGGCTGGCATAGTGAAGGGTAGAGAGGGCTGGCATAGTGAATGGTAGAGAGGGCTGGCAGAGTGAAGGGTAGAGAGGGCTGGCATAGTGAAGGGTAGAGAGGGCTGGCATAGTGAATGGTAGAGAGGGCTGGCAGAGTGAAGGGTAGAGAGGGCTGGCATAGTGAATGGTAGAGAGGGCTGGCATAGTGAAGGGTAGAGAGGGCTGGCATAGTGAAGGGTAGAGAGGGCTGGCATAGTGAAGGGTAGAGAGGGCTGGCATAGTGAATGGTAGAGAGGGCTGGCATAGTGAATGGTAGAGAGGGCTGGCATAGTGAAGGGTAGAAAGGGCTGGCATAGTGAATGGTAGAGAGGGCTGGCATAGTGAATGGTAGAGAGGGCTGGCATAGTGAAGGGTAGAGAGGGCTGGCATAGTGAATGGTAGAGAGGGCTGGCATAGTGAAGGGTAGAGAGGGCTGGCATAGTGAAGGGTAGAGAGGGCTGGCATAGTGAAGGGTAGAGAGGGCTGGCATAGTGAATGGTAGAGAGGGCTGGCATAGTGAAGGGTAGAGAGGGCTGGCATAGTGAATGGTAGAGAGGGCTGGCAGAGTGAAGGGTAGAGAGGGCTGGCATAGTGAAGGGTAGAGAGGGCTGGCATAGTGAATGGTAGAGAGGGCTGGCAGAGTGAAGGGTAGAGAGGGCTGGCATAGTGAATGGTAGAGAGGGCTGGCATAGTGAAGGGTAGAGAGGGCTGGCATAGTGAAGGGTAGAGAGGGCTGGCATAGTGAAGGGTAGAGAGGGCTGGCATAGTGAATGGTAGAGAGGGCTGGCATAGTGAATGGTAGAGAGGGCTGGCATAGTGAAGGGTAGAGAGGGCTGGCATAGTGAATGGTAGAGAGGGCTGGCATAGTGAATGGTAGAGAGGGCTGGCATAGTGAAGGGTAGAGAGGGCTGGCATAGTGAATGGTAGAGAGGGCTGGCATAGTGAAGGGTAGAGAGGGCTGGCATAGTGAAGGGTAGAGAGGGCTGGCATAGTGAAGGGTAGAGAGGGCTGGCATAGTGAATGGTAGAGAGGGCTGGCATAGTGAAGGGTAGAGAGGGCTGGCATAGTGAATGGTAGAGAGGGCTGGCAGAGTGAAGGGTAGAGAGGGCTGGCATAGTGAATGGTAGAGAGGGCTGGCATAGTGAAGGGTAGAGAGGGCTGGCATAGTGAAGGGTAGAGAGGGCTGGCATAGTGAAGGGTAGAGAGGGCTGGCATAGTGAATGGTAGAGAGGGCTGGCATAGTGAATGGTAGAGAGGGCTGGCATAGTGAAGGGTAGAGAGGGCTGGCATAGTGAATGGTAGAGAGGGCTGGCATAGTGAATGGTAGAGAGGGCTGGCATAGTGAAGGGTAGAGAGGGCTGGCATAGTGAAGGATAGAGAGGGCTGGCATAGTGAAGGGTAGAGAGGGCTGGCATAGTGAATGGTAGAGAGGGCTGGCATAGTGAAAGATAGAAAGGGCTGGCATAGTGAATGGTAGAGAGGGCTGGCATAGTAGAGGGTAGAGAGGGCTGGCATAGTGAATGGTAGAGAGGGCTGGCATAGTGAATGGTAGAGAGGGCTGGCATAGTGAAGGGTAGAGAGGGCTGGCATAGTGAAGGGTAGAGAGGGCTGGCATAGTGAATGGTAGAGAGGGCTGGCATAGTGAAGAGTAGAGAGGGCTGGCATAGTGAAGGGTAGAGAGGGCTGGCATAGTGAATGGTAGAGAGGGCTGGCATAGTGAAGAGTAGAGAGGGCTGGCATAGTGAAGGGTAGAGAGGGCTGGCATAGTGAATGGTAGAGAGGGCTGGCATAGTGAAGGGTAGAGAGGGCTGGCATAGTGAAGGGTAGAGAGGGCTGGCATAGTGAAGGGTAGAGAGGGCTGGCATAGTGAAGGGTAGAGAGGGCTGGCATAGTGAATGGTAGAGAGGGCTGGCATAGTGAATGGTAGAGAGGGCTGGCATAGTGAAGGGTAGAAAGGGCTGGCATAGTGAATGGTAGAGAGGGCTGGCATAGTGAATGGTAGAGAGGGCTGGCATAGTGAAGGGTAGAGAGGGCTGGCATAGTGAATGGTAGAGAGGGCTGGCATAGTGAAGGGTAGAGAGGGCTGGCATAGTGAAGGGTAGAGAGGGCTGGCATAGTGAAGGGTAGAGAGTGGGCTGGCATAGTGAATGGTAGAGAGGGCTGGCATAGTGAAGGGTAGAGAGGGCTGGCATAGTGAATGGTAGAGAGGGCTGGCAGAGTGAAGGGTAGAGAGGGCTGGCATAGTGAAGGGTAGAGAGGGCTGGCATAGTGAATGGTAGAGAGGGCTGGCAGAGTGAAGGGTAGAGAGGGCTGGCATAGTGAATGGTAGAGAGGGCTGGCATAGTGAAGGGTAGAGAGGGCTGGCATAGTGAAGGGTAGAGAGGGCTGGCATAGTGAAGGGTAGAGAGGGCTGGCATAGTGAATGGTAGAGAGGGCTGGCATAGTGAATGGTAGAGAGGGCTGGCATAGTGAAGGGTAGAGAGGGCTGGCATAGTGAATGGTAGAGAGGGCTGGCATAGTGAATGGTAGAGAGGGCTGGCATAGTGAAGGGTAGAGAGGGCTGGCATAGTGAATGGTAGAGAGGGCTGGCATAGTGAAGGGTAGAGAGGGCTGGCATAGTGAAGGGTAGAGAGGGCTGGCATAGTGAAGGGTAGAGAGGGCTGGCATAGTGAATGGTAGAGAGGGCTGGCATAGTGAAGGGTAGAGAGGGCTGGCATAGTGAATGGTAGAGAGGGCTGGCAGAGTGAAGGGTAGAGAGGGCTGGCATAGTGAATGGTAGAGAGGGCTGGCATAGTGAAGGGTAGAGAGGGCTGGCATAGTGAAGGGTAGAGAGGGCTGGCATAGTGAAGGGTAGAGAGGGCTGGCATAGTGAATGGTAGAGAGGGCTGGCATAGTGAATGGTAGAGAGGGCTGGCATAGTGAAGGGTAGAGAGGGCTGGCATAGTGAATGGTAGAGAGGGCTGGCATAGTGAATGGTAGAGAGGGCTGGCATAGTGAAGGGTAGAGAGGGCTGGCATAGTGAAGGATAGAGAGGGCTGGCATAGTGAAGGGTAGAGAGGGCTGGCATAGTGAATGGTAGAGAGGGCTGGCATAGTGAAAGATAGAAAGGGCTGGCATAGTGAATGGTAGAGAGGGCTGGCATAGTAGAGGGTAGAGAGGGCTGGCATAGTGAATGGTAGAGAGGGCTGGCATAGTGAATGGTAGAGAGGGCTGGCATAGTGAAGGGTAGAGAGGGCTGGCATAGTGAAGGGTAGAGAGGGCTGGCATAGTGAATGGTAGAGAGGGCTGGCATAGTGAAGAGTAGAGAGGGCTGGCATAGTGAAGGGTAGAGAGGGCTGGCATAGTGAATGGTAGAGAGGGCTGGCATAGTGAAGAGTAGAGAGGGCTGGCATAGTGAAGGGTAGAGAGGGCTGGCATAGTGAATGGTAGAGAGGGCTGGCATAGTGAAGGGTAGAGAGGGCTGGCATAGTGAATGGTAGAGAGGGTTGGCATAGTGAATGGTAGAGAGGGCTGGCATAGTGAAGGGTAGAGAGGGCTGGCATAGTGAATGGTAGAGAGGGCTGGCATAGTGAATGGTAGAGAGGGCTGGCATAGTGAAGGGTAGAGAGGGCTGGCATAGTGAAGGATAGAGAGGGCTGGCATAGTGAAGGGTAGAGAGGGCTGGCATAGTGAATGGTAGAGAGGGCTGGCATAGTGAAAGATAGAAAGGGCTGGCATAGTGAATGGTAGAGAGGGCTGGCATAGTAGAGGGTAGAGAGGGCTGGCATAGTGAATGGTAGAGAGGGCTGGCATAGTGAATGGTAGAGAGGGCTGGCATAGTGAAGGGTAGAGAGGGCTGGCATAGTGAAGGGTAGAGAGGGCTGGCATAGTGAATGGTAGAGAGGGCTGGCATAGTGAAGAGTAGAGAGGGCTGGCATAGTGAAGGGTAGAGAGGGCTGGCATAGTGAATGGTAGAGAGGGCTGGCATAGTGAAGAGTAGAGAGGGCTGGCATAGTGAAGGGTAGAGAGGGCTGGCATAGTGAATGGTAGAGAGGGCTGGCATAGTGAAGGGTAGAGAGGGCTGGCATAGTGAATGGTAGAAAGGGCTGGCATAGTGAAGGGTAGAGAGGGCTGGCAGAGTGAAGGGTAGAGAGGGCTGGCATAGTGAATGGTAGAGAGGGCTGGCATAGTGGAGGGTAGAGAGGGCTGGCATAGTGAAGGGTAGAGAGGGCTGGCAGAGTGAAGGGTAGAGAGGGCTGGCATAGTGAATGGTAGAGAGGGCTGGCATAGTGAAGGGTAGAGAGGGCTGGCATAGTGGAGGGTAGAGAGCGCTGGCATAGTGAATGGTAGAGAGGGCTGGCATAGTGAATGGTAGAGAGGGCTGGCATAGTGGAGGGTAGAGAGGGCTGGCAAAGTGAAGGGTAGAGAGGGCTGGCATAGTGAATGGTAGAGAGGGCTGGCATAGTGAAGGGTAGAGAGGGCTGGCAGAGTGAAGGGTAGAGAGGGCTGGCATAGTGAATGGTAGAGAGGGCTGGCATAGTGAAGGGTAGAGAGGGCTGGCATAGTGGAGGGTAGAGAGCGCTGGCATAGTGAATGGTAGAGAGGGCTGGCATAGTGAATGGTAGAGAGGGCTGGCATAGTGGAGGGTAGAGAGGGCTGGCATAGTGAATGGTAGAGAGGGCTGGCATAGTGAATGGTAGAGAGGGCTGGCATAGTGAAGGGTAGAGAGGGCTGGCATAGTGAATGGTAGAGAGGGCTGGCATAGTGAAGGGTAGAGAGGGCTGGCATAGTGAATGGTAGAGAGGGTTGGCATAGTGAATGGTAGAGAGGGCTGGCATAGTGAAGGGTAGAGAGGGCTGGCATAGTGAATGGTAGAGAGGGCTGGCATAGTGAATGGTAGAGAGGGCTGGCATAGTGAAGGGTAGAGAGGGCTGGCATAGTGAAGGATAGAGAGGGCTGGCATAGTGAAGGGTAGAGAGGGCTGGCATAGTGAATGGTAGAGAGGGCTGGCATAGTGAAAGATAGAAAGGGCTGGCATAGTGAATGGTAGAGAGGGCTGGCATAGTAGAGGGTAGAGAGGGCTGGCATAGTGAATGGTAGAGAGGGCTGGCATAGTGAATGGTAGAGAGGGCTGGCATAGTGAAGGGTAGAGAGGGCTGGCATAGTGAAGGGTAGAGAGGGCTGGCATAGTGAATGGTAGAGAGGGCTGGCATAGTGAAGAGTAGAGAGGGCTGGCATAGTGAAGGGTAGAGAGGGCTGGCATAGTGAATGGTAGAGAGGGCTGGCATAGTGAAGAGTAGAGAGGGCTGGCATAGTGAAGGGTAGAGAGGGCTGGCATAGTGAATGGTAGAGAGGGCTGGCATAGTGAAGGGTAGAGAGGGCTGGCATAGTGAATGGTAGAAAGGGCTGGCATAGTGAAGGGTAGAGAGGGCTGGCAGAGTGAAGGGTAGAGAGGGCTGGCATAGTGAATGGTAGAGAGGGCTGGCATAGTGGAGGGTAGAGAGGGCTGGCATAGTGAAGGGTAGAGAGGGCTGGCAGAGTGAAGGGTAGAGAGGGCTGGCATAGTGAATGGTAGAGAGGGCTGGCATAGTGAAGGGTAGAGAGGGCTGGCATAGTGGAGGGTAGAGAGCGCTGGCATAGTGAATGGTAGAGAGGGCTGGCATAGTGAATGGTAGAGAGGGCTGGCATAGTGGAGGGTAGAGAGGGCTGGCAAAGTGAAGGGTAGAGAGGGCTGGCATAGTGAATGGTAGAGAGGGCTGGCATAGTGAAGGGTAGAGAGGGCTGGCAGAGTGAAGGGTAGAGAGGGCTGGCATAGTGAATGGTAGAGAGGGCTGGCATAGTGAAGGGTAGAGAGGGCTGGCATAGTGGAGGGTAGAGAGCGCTGGCATAGTGAATGGTAGAGAGGGCTGGCATAGTGAATGGTAGAGAGGGCTGGCATAGTGGAGGGTAGAGAGGGCTGGCATAGTGAATGGTAGAGAGGGCTGGCATAGTGAATGGTAGAGAGGGCTGGCATAGTGAAGGGTAGAAAGGGCTGGCATAGTGAATGGTAGAGAGGGCTGGCATAGTGAATGGTAGAGAGGGCTGGCATAGTGAAGGGTAGAGAGGGCTGGCATAGTGAATGGTAGAGAGGGCTGGCATAGTGAAGGGTAGAGAGGGCTGGCATAGTGAAGGGTAGAGAGGGCTGGCATAGTGAAGGGTAGAGAGGGCTGGCATAGTGAATGGTAGAGAGGGCTGGCATAGTGAAGGGTAGAGAGGGCTGGCATAGTGAATGGTAGAGAGGGCTGGCAGAGTGAAGGGTAGAGAGGGCTGGCATAGTGAAGGGTAGAGAGGGCTGGCATAGTGAATGGTAGAGAGGGCTGGCAGAGTGAAGGGTAGAGAGGGCTGGCATAGTGAATGGTAGAGAGGGCTGGCATAGTGAAGGGTAGAGAGGGCTGGCATAGTGAAGGGTAGAGAGGGCTGGCATAGTGAAGGGTAGAGAGGGCTGGCATAGTGAATGGTAGAGAGGGCTGGCATAGTGAAGGGTAGAGAGGGCTGGCATAGTGAATGGTAGAGAGGGCTGGCATAGTGAATGGTAGAGAGGGCTGGCATAGTGAAGGGTAGAGAGGGCTGGCATAGTGAATGGTAGAGAGGGCTGGCATAGTGAAGGGTAGAGAGGGCTGGCATAGTGAAGGGTAGAGAGGGCTGGCATAGTGAAGGGTAGAGAGGGCTGGCATAGTGAATGGTAGAGAGGGCTGGCATAGTGAAGGGTAGAGAGGGCTGGCATAGTGAATGGTAGAGAGGGCTGGCAGAGTGAAGGGTAGAGAGGGCTGGCATAGTGAATGGTAGAGAGGGCTGGCATAGTGAAGGGTAGAGAGGGCTGGCATAGTGAAGGGTAGAGAGGGCTGGCATAGTGAAGGGTAGAGAGGGCTGGCATAGTGAATGGTAGAGAGGGCTGGCATAGTGAATGGTAGAGAGGGCTGGCATAGTGAAGGGTAGAGAGGGCTGGCATAGTGAATGGTAGAGAGGGCTGGCATAGTGAATGGTAGAGAGGGCTGGCATAGTGAAGGGTAGAGAGGGCTGGCATAGTGAAGGATAGAGAGGGCTGGCATAGTGAAGGGTAGAGAGGGCTGGCATAGTGAATGGTAGAGAGGGCTGGCATAGTGAAAGATAGAAAGGGCTGGCATAGTGAATGGTAGAGAGGGCTGGCATAGTAGAGGGTAGAGAGGGCTGGCATAGTGAATGGTAGAGAGGGCTGGCATAGTGAATGGTAGAGAGGGCTGGCATAGTGAAGGGTAGAGAGGGCTGGCATAGTGAAGGGCAGAGAGGGCTGGCATAGTGAATGGTAGAGAGGGCTGGCATAGTGAAGAGTAGAGAGGGCTGGCATAGTGAAGGGTAGAGAGGGCTGGCATAGTGAATGGTAGAGAGGGCTGGCATAGTGAAGAGTAGAGAGGGCTGGCATAGTGAAGGGTAGAGAGGGCTGGCATAGTGAATGGTAGAGAGGGCTGGCATAGTGAAGGGTAGAGAGGGCTGGCATAGTGAATGGTAGAAAGGGCTGGCATAGTGAAGGGTAGAGAGGGCTGGCATAGTGAAGGGTAGAGAGGGCTGGCATAGTGAATGGTAGAGAGGGCTGGCATAGTGGAGGGTAGAGAGGGCTGGCATAGTGAAGGGTAGAGAGGGCTGGCAGAGTGAAGGGTAGAGAGGGCTGGCATAGTGAATGGTAGAGAGGGCTGGCATAGTGAAGGGTAGAGAGGGCTGGCATAGTGGAGGGTAGAGAGGGCTGGCATAGTGAATGGTAGAGAGGGCTGGCATAGTGAAGAGTAGAGAGGGCTGGCATAGTGAAGGGTAGAGAGGGCTGGCATAGTGAATGGTAGAGAGGGCTGGCATAGTGAAGAGTAGAGAGGGCTGGCATAGTGAAGGGTAGAGAGGGCTGGCATAGTGAATGGTAGAGAGCGCTGGCATAGTGAATGGTAGAGAGGGCTGGCATAGTGAATGGTAGAGAGGGCTGGCATAGTGGAGGGTAGAGAGGGCTGGCAAAGTGAAGGGTAGAGAGGGCTGGCATAGTGAATGGTAGAGAGGGCTGGCATAGTGGAGGGTAGAGATGGCTGGCATAGTGGAGGGTAGAGATGGCTGGCATAGTGAATGGTAGAGAGGGCTGGCATAGTGAAGAGTAGAGAGGGCTGGCATAGTGAAGGGTAGAGAGGGCTGGCATAGTGAATGGTAGAGAGGGCGGGCATAGTGAAGGGTAGAGAGGGCTGGCATAGTGAATGGTAGAAAGGGCTGGCATAGTGAAGGATAGAGAGACTGGCATAGTGAAGGGTAGAGAGGGCTGGCATAGTGGAGGGTAGAGAGGGCTGGCATAGTGAAGGGTAGAGAGGGCTGGCATAGTGAAGGGTAGAGAGGGCTGGCATAGTGAATGGTAGAGAGGCTGGTAGAGAGAGTCAGAGTCAGGGAGAGGGAGGAAGGGGAAATGGAGGGGCTGCCTAGCACTTTTCTCAGTCAGCTGACAGGACTGGACGCTTAACTAACGGGACTGTTTCTCAGTCAGCTGACAGGACTGGACGCTTGACTAACGGGACTGTTTCTTTGTCAGCTGACAGGACTGGACTCTTGACTAACGGGACTGTTTCTCAGTCAGCTGACAGGACTGGACTCTTGACTAACGGGACTGTTTCTCAGTCAGCTGACAGGACTGGACTCTTGACTAACGGGACTGTTTCTCAGTCAGCTGACAGGACTGGACTCTTGACTAACGGGACTGTTTCTCAGTCAGCTGACAGGACTGGACTCTTGACTAACGGGACTGTTTCTCAGTCAGCTGACAGGACTGGACTCTTGACTAACGGGACTGTTTCTCAGTCAGCTGACAGGACTGGACGCTTGACTAACGGGACTGTTTCTCAGTCAGCTGACAGGACTGGACTCTTGACTAACGGGACTGTTTTCTCAGTCAGCTGACAGGACTGGACTCTTGACTAACGGGACTGTTTTCTCAGTCAGCTGACAGGACTGGACTCTTGACTAACGGGACTGTTTCTCAGTCAGCTGACAGGACTGGACTCTTGACTAACGGGACTGTTTCTCAGTCAGCTGACAGGACTGGACTCTTGACTAACGGGACTGTTTCTCAGTCAGCTGACAGGACTGGACTCTTGACTAACGGGACTGTTTTCTCAGTCAGCTGACAGGACTGGACTCTTGACTAACGGGACTGTTTCTCAGTCAGCTGACAGGACTGGACTCTTGACTAACGGGACTGTTTTCTCAGTCAGCTGACAGGACTGGACTCTTGACTAACAGGACTGTTTCTCAGTCCGCTGACAGGACTGGACTCTTGACTAACGGGACTGTTTCTCAGTCAGCTGACAGGACTGGACTCTTGACTAACGGGACTGTTTCTCAGTCAGCTGACAGGACTGGACTCTTGACTAACGGGACTGTTTCTCAGTCAGCTGACAGGACTGGACTCTTGACTAACGGGACTGTTTCTCAGTCAGCTGACAGGACTGGACTCTTGACTAACGGGACTGTTTCTCAGTCACCTGACAGGACTGGACTCTTGACTAACGGGACTGTTTCTCAGTCAGCTGACAGGACTGGACTCTTGACTAACGGGACTGTTTCTCAGTCAGCTGACAGGACTGCACTCTTGACTAACAGGACTGTTTCTCAGTCAGCTGACAGGACTGGACTCTTGACTAACGGGACTGTTTCTCAGTCAGCTGACAGGACTGGACTCTTGACTAACGGGACTGTTTCTCAGTCCGCTGACAGGACTGGACTCTTGACTAACGGGACTGTTTCTCAGTCAGCTGACAGGACTGGACTCTTGACTAACGGGACTGTTTCTCAGTCAGCTGACAGGACTGGACTCTTGACTAACGGGACTGTTTCTCAGTCAGCTGACAGGACTGGACTCTTGACTAACGGGACTGTTTCTCAGTCAGCTGACAGGACTGGACTCTTGACTAACGGGACTGTTTCTCAGTCACCTGACAGGACTGGACTCTTGACTAACGGGACTGTTTTCTCAGTCAGCTGACAGGACTGGACTCTTGACTAACGGGACTGTTTCTCAGTCAGCTGACAGGACTGGACTCTTGACTAACGGGACTGTTTCTCAGTCAGCTGACAGGACTGGACTCTTGACTAACGGGACTGTTTCTCAGTCAGCTGACAGGACTGGACTCTTGACTAACGGGACTGTTTTCTCAGTCAGCTGACAGGACTGGACTCTTGACTAACGGGACTGTTTCTCAGTCAGCTGACAGGACTGGACTCTTGACTAACGGGACTGTTTTCTCAGTCAGCTGACAGGACTGGACTCTTGACTAACGGGACTGTTTCTCAGTCCGCTGACAGGACTGGACTCTTGACTAACGGGACTGTTTCTCAGTCAGCTGACAGGACTGGACTCTTGACTAACGGGACTGTTTCTCAGTCCGCTGACAGGACTGGACTCTTGACTAACGGGACTGTTTCTCAGTCAGCTGACAGGACTGGACTCTTGACTAACGGGACTGTTTCTCAGTCAGCTGACAGGACTGGACTCTTGACTAACGGGACTGTTTCTCAGTCAGCTGACAGGACTGGACTCTTGACTAACGGGACTGTTTCTCAGTCAGCTGACAGGACTGGACTCTTGACTAACGGGACTATTTCTCAGTCAGCTGACAGGACTGGACTCTTGACTAACGGGACTGTTTCTCAGTCAGCTGACAGGACTGGACTCTTGACTAACGGGACTGTTTCTCAGTCAGCTGACAGGACTGCACTCTTGACTAACAGGACTGTTTCTCAGTCAGCTGACAGGACTGGACTCTTGACTAACGGGACTGTTTCTCAGTCAGCTGACAGGACTGGACTCTTGACTAACGGGACTGTTTCTCAGTCCGCTGACAGGACTGGACTCTTGACTAACGGGACTGTTTCTCAGTCAGCTGACAGGACTGGACTCTTGACTAACGGGACTGTTTCTCAGTCAGCTGACAGGACTGGACTCTTGACTAACGGGACTGTTTCTCAGTCAGCTGACAGGACTGGACTCTTGACTAACGGGACTGTTTCTCAGTCAGCTGACAGGACTGGACTCTTGACTAACGGGACTGTTTCTCAGTCACCTGACAGGACTGGACTCTTGACTAACGGGACTGTTTCTCAGTCACCTGACAGGACTGGACTCTTGACTAACGGGACTGTTTCTCAGTCCGCTGACAGGACTGTACGCTTGACAGTGTCAAATTGTCCATATTAGCATTTCACCGCTGGGCTCTTGGGACCCCGCATCAGGCCCCACAAAAGGACTGGTCAGGCAGCAGCTATTCTTCCTGGGGTTTATTATGGATCCCCATTAGTTCCTGCCAAGGCAGCAGCTACTCTTCCTGGGGTTTATTAAGGATCCCCATTAGTTCCTGTCAAGGCAGCAGCTACTCTTCCTGGGGTTTATTATGGATCCCCATTAGTTCCTGCCAAGGCAGCAGCTACTCTTCCTGGAGTTTATTATGGATCCCCATTAGTTCCTGCCAAGGCAGCAGCTACTCTTCCTGTGGTTTATTATGGATCCCCATTAGTTCCTGCCAAGGCAGCAGCTACTCTTCCTGTGGTTTATTATGGATCCCCATTAGTTCTGCCAAGGCAGCAGCTACTCTTCCTGGGGTTTATTAAGGATCCCCATTAGTTCCTGTCAAGGCAGCAGCTACTATTCCTGGGGTTTATTATGGATCCCCATTTGTTCCTGCCAAGGCAGCAGCTACTCTTCCTGTGGTTTATTATGGATCCCCATTAGTTCCCGAAAAGCCAGCAATTACTCTTCCTGGGGTCCAGCAACATTAAGACAGTTACAAACAGAAAACAATATGACATTACATTTCATAACACTTTACCCAATTTAGTGTATTCCCTCAGACCTCTACTCCACTACCACATATCTACAATACAACATCCATGTGTACGTGTGTGTATAGTGCGTGTCTTATCATGTGTATACAGGCACACGTGTCTGTGCCTGTGTGTGTCTCTTCACAGTTCCATAAGGTGTATTTGTATCTGTTTTTTAAATCTGATTCTACTGCTTGCATCAGTTACCTGATGTAGAATAGAGTTCCATGTAGTCGTGGCTCTATGTGGTACTGTGCACCTCCCATAGTTCTTGGCTTAGGGATTGTGAAGGGTCCTCTGGTGGCATGTCTTGTGTGGTATGCATGGGGGAACGAGCTTTGTGCTAATAGTTTAAACAGACACCTCTGTGAATTCGGCATGTCAACACTTCTTACAAAAACAAGTTCATGATGAAGTCAATCTCTCTTCCACTTTGAGCCATGTGAGACTTACATGCAGGTAATTAATGTTAGCTCTCCGTGTACTTTTAAGGACCAGCCGTGTTGCCCTGCTCTGAGCCTATTGTAATGTTCCTAGGTGATCCCTCTTTGTGGAACCTGACCACACGACTGATATTCTAGATACGACAAAACTAGGGCCTGTAGGACCTGCCTTGTTGACAGTGCTGTTAAGAAGGTAGAAACTAGGGCCTGTAGGACCTGCCTTGTTGACAGTGTTGTTAAGAAGGTAGAAACTAGGGCCTGTAGGACCTGCCTTGTTGATAGTGCTGTTAAGAAGGTAGAGACTAGGGCCTGTAGGACCTGCCTTGTTGATAGTGCTGTTAAGAAGGCAGAAACTAGGGCCTGTAGGACCTGCCTTGTTTATAGTGTTGTTAAGAAGGCAGAAACTAGGGCCTGTAGGACCTGCCTTGTTGATAGTGTTGTTAAGAAGGTAGAAACTAGGGCCTGTAGGACCTGCCTTGTTGATAGTGTTGTTAAGAAGGTAGAAACTAGGGCCTGTAGGACCTGCCTTGTTGATAGTGTTGTTAAGAAGGCAGAAACTAGGGCCTGTAGGACCTGCCTTGTTGATAGTGCTGTTAAGAAGGTAGAGACTAGGGCCTGTAGGACCTGCCTTGTTGATAGTGTTGTTAAGAAGGTAGAAACTAGGGCCTGTAGGACCTGCCTTGTTGACAGTGCTGTTAAGAAGGTAGAAACTAGGGCCTGTAGGACCTGCCTTGTTGACAGTGCTGTTAGGAAGGTAGAAACTAGGGCCTGTAGGACCTGCCTTGTTGACAGTGCTGTTAAGAAGGTAGAAACTAGGGCCTGTAGGACCTGCCTTGTTGACAGTGTTGTTAAGAAGGCAGAAACTAGGGCCTGTAGGACCTGCCCTGTTGATAGTGTTGTTAAGAAGGTAGAAACTAGGGCCTGTAGGACCTGCCTTGTTGATAGTGTTGTTAAGAAGGTAGAAACTAGGGCCTGTAGGACCTGCCTTGTTGATAGTGTTGTTAAGAAGGTAGAAACTAGGGCCTGTAGGACCTGCCTTGTTGACAGTGTTGTTAAGAAGGCAGAGCAGCGCTTTATTATGGACAGACTTCTCCCCATCTTAGCTACTGTTGTATGAACATGTTTTGACCATGACAGTTTACAATCCAGGGTTACTCCAAGCAGTTTAGTCACCTCAACTTGCTCAATTTCCACATTATTTATTACAAGATTTAGCTGACGTTTAGGGTTAGTGAATGATTTGTCCCAAACACAATGCTTTTAGTTTTTTTTAAATATTTAGGACTAACTTATTCCTTGCTACCCATTCTGAAATTAACTGCAGCTCTTTATTAATTGTTGCAGTGATTTCACTCGATTCTTGCTTGGGCCAAGAAACACGAGCAATGGACATTAGACCGGTGAAAATCTGTCTTTTCGTCTGATTAGTGCAAATTTGACCGCTGTGTCTTTGTGAGGTGCAGAATAGGTGAACCGATGATTTCCGCAGGTGTGGTTCCCAACGTGTAGCATGGAGGAGGAGGTGTGATGATGTAGGGGTACTTTCCTGGTGACACTGTGGGTGATTGATAGAATTTAGAATGAACTTCACCAGTATGGCTACCACAGCATTCTGCAGCGATACGCCATCCCATCTGGTTTGTTTTTCAACAGGACAATGACCCAAAACACCTCCAGGCATTGTAAAGGCTATTTGTCTAAGAAGGAGAGTGATGGAGTGCTGCATCAGATGACCTTGCCTCCACAATCACCTGTCCTCAACCCAGTTGAGTTGGTTTGGGAGGAGTTGGACCACAGAGTGAAGGATGTACAGTCGGGCAAAAAAGTATTTAGTCAGCCACCAATTGTGCAAGTTCTCCCACTTAAAAAGATGAGAGAGGCCTGTAATTTTCATCATAGGTACACTTCAACTATGACAGACAAAATTAGAAAAAAAAATCCAGAAAATCACATTGTAGGATTTTTAATGAATTTATTTGCAAATTATGGTGGAAAATAAGTATTTGGTCACCTACAAACAAGCAAGATTTCTGTCTCTCACAGACCTGTAACTTCTTCTTTAAGAGGCTCCTCTGTCCTCCACTCGTTACCTGTATTAATGGCACCTGTTTGAACATGTTATCAGTATAAAAGACACCTGTCCACAACCTCAAACAGTCACACTCCAAACTCCACTATGGCCAAGACCAAAGAGCTGTCAAAGGACACCAGAAACAAAATTGTAGACCTGCACCAGGCTGGGAAGACTGAATCTGCAATAGGTAAGCAGCTTGGTTTGAAGAAATCAACTGTGGGAGCAATTATTAGGAAATGGAAGACATACAAGACCACTGATAATCTCCCTCGATCTGGGGCTCCACGCAAGATCTCACCCCGTGGGGTCAAAATGATCACAAGAACGGTGAGCAAAAATCCCAGAACCACACGGGGGGACCTAGTGAATGACCTGCAGAGAGCTGGGACCAAAGTAACAAAGCCTACCATCAGTAACACACTACGCCGCCAGGGACTCAAATCCTGCAGTGCCAGACGTGTCCCCCTGCTTAAGCCAGGCATGTCTGAAGTTTGCTAGAGAGCATTTGGATGATCCAGAAGAAGATTGGGAGAATGTCATATGGTCAGATGAAACCAAAATATAACTTTTTGGTAAAAACTCAACTCGTCGTGTTTGGAGGACAAAGAATGCTGAGTTGCATCCAAAGAACACCATACCTACTGTGAAGCATGGGGGTGGAAACATCATGCTTTGGGGCTGTCATCAAGGCAAAGGGTGGCTAATTTGAAGAATCTAAAATCTAAAATATATTTTGATTTTTTTAACACTTTTATTTTACTACATGATTCCATATGTGTTATTTCATAGTTTTGATGTCTTCACTATTATCAGACAATGTAGAAAATAGTCAAATTAAAGAAAAAAATCCTTGAATGAGTAGATCTGTCCAAACTATTGACTGGTACTGTACATTATCAAGTATTTCAAACATGTTATCCATATTCTGACTGTAAGCACTTGGTGGTCTATAACAGCTTCCCACAAGAATGGTCTTTAGGAGAGGCAGATGATCCTCTTTAAGCTACACAGGAATGTGGTTCTCAATATAAAACGGCAACACCTCCACCTTTGGCATTTCTGTCTTTTCTGTCGATGTTATAACCTTGTATTGCTACCACTGTATCATCAAAGGTATGTATCTAAGTGAGTTTCAGAAATTGTCAGAATATGAATGTCATCTGTTACTAACAACTTATTGATTTCATGATCCCTGTTTTTTTAAAGCTACATATTTTAACGTGGGCTATTTTTTAGTACTTTTCTGGGATGCTTGATTGTTTTCATTGCTTTACTGGGAAGCTTAGCAGAGGTAGACATGCTCAGGTTATTTATGTTAGTGCAGGGTGAGCTGCACACAGTGGACTTCTAGGGCACACCGCCTCTGTGCTAACAGTATCACTCTGGTTCATAGGCTCATGATTACTGCATACAATAGCTGTAGGATCAGCAGAGGCATTCAGGGCAGTAAGAGGGACATAAATTAGGTTACTTACATTGACATCTCAGTAACACAATGGTGGACATTAACTGAGCTGGACTTGGGTCATTGATAAGTCATTGTCTCAACGCAGCCTTATAATGCTGTGAAATGATCCAGGAACATAAATTATTTTGAGTGGATCCCATCCTCCTTGTAAAACAAGCTTAGTTTCCAGAAGGTATCAAAATTGTCAACACATGTTTCACCTACAGAGCTGCAATAGTCTCGTGGCCAGTTATGGAGGGCTAAAAGTCTGCTGAAATGTTCAATGCCACGATGTAGGGAGGGCAGAATGATAGATATTATGGGGTGTTTGTTAGTGTCAAGCAGAGACCCAATCAGTTCTTTAAATCCATCTTCAGCTGTTCTGAGCTGCCCTTCACAATGTCATTGAATCCCACATGAACTATGATACACGTAATTTCCTGATGCTGGTTAAAATGTTTTGGAACAGCTTGTTCTTGTCCTATACTCATGCTCGTGGATAGCACAATGTTTTTGCTCCACGGACTGAGACATGTCTTACCATTGAACTGCCCAATACAACAGCCGGAGAAGGGGAAGGAGAAATCTGCCCATTCCCACCCCTCACACAATTCAATAAATCTTTCACGGGCCCACGAGAAGCAGGATAGTGTACGTCAGCTGCTCCCGGCGATTGGTTCAAACCTCCCACAGCAGGCAGTGCCCCGTCAGATCCAGAGAGAGGGAAAGGAGCCGAACTTGACAACGAAACCACTTCTGGAATAAACGTTGTTGGAGTTAGCATAGCTGTCGCAGACACAGGCAATACCAGTGATGAAGGCGCATATAGATAAGGCGCCAGTGCAATGAAGATATTGCTTAAATCAATCTGCTCCAACCCTCTTGTAGTCACTCCCGTCCGCTTAGCAGCATGCCACTGCATTTGCGTTTCCACGACTTGTGACATGCGACAAGCGATGATTGGAACAATATTCTTGGCGTTCTCCGTCTACTCCACTACTAGATGGAGGAGGAGAAGCAGACGGAGATCACTTCCTTGGCAGGCAAGTTCCAGGTAGCACAGGCCATTCAGATAGGGACAAATGACAAGGCGGGGAAACATCCATCAGACCCGAGAGGCCACAGGAGTTGAGAAAGAGAAAGTTCCAATTTGCGTTTCTCTATAAATTCACACATTTTTATTTGCTTGCTAATCATAGCCACCTCATTCGATTAATCCTCCGCTAGCCAAAAAAATTTGCATTGCAACTCCGGATTGTCAATATTGTCCCGGACAAGAGCGTAACAAGCGCAGCTTCTACAGCGCTGGAAACGTTTGTTAGCTATTCCAGGCGAAGCGGGCTCCATTGCAACCCAGCTAGCCAGGTGTTGACACAAACACTTATGAACACAAAAATAAAACAAAATAAATCTTGGGAAACAGCAGGCCGAAGCTACAGGTCGAGGCGCAGGAGGTATCCGATTTCGTGACAGGAAATGATGCATGGTAATTAGGTTGATGGTTTGATGGTGGTAGGCAGTCTTCTAATTGGTCAGATGTTTCTGACCAATTACAGCTAAACTAAACTCGAAATTGATCAGACTTACCTTTGGGTTCAGGTCTTGACAGGCAAAAGGGTTTTATCGCTTTTCTGACAGCTCTTGAGTCTTATCGCCTTGGTGTTTCAGGATTGCCCTTGTCTTTTCTGCCTTATTAGAGCAGCCAAATACTGCACAGAAATTGACCAGGGTGATGAATCAACTAGTTTTGAGCACTGTTATCATGCAGCTTGGGGTAGCCACTCAGCTGTTGTTGAAAGATTTGATAGTGGTCTTCCAACATAGCTGCCAGGAGGAGTCATACTGGAATACTGGCATACTGGCAACCATCTGTGCTATGGTAGTGTTCAGTACTCAGAAACACATCACCTAACTGGAAGGTTGCTGGATCGAATCCCCAAGCTGACAAGGTACAACTCTGTCGTTCTGCCCCTGAGGAAGGCAGTTAACCCACTGTTCCCCGGGCGCCGAAAACATGGATGTCAATTAAGGCAGCCCTCAGCACCTCTCTGATTCAGTGGTTGGGTTAAAAGCGGAAGACACATTTCAGTTGAATACATTCAGTTGGACAACTGACTAGGCATCCCCCTTTCCCTTATACTGTTTTAGCATTCAGTACTCAGAAACACATCACCCACGCTATGGTAGTGTTCACTAGTCAGAAACACATCACCCATGCTATGATAGTGTTCACTAGTCAGAAACACATCACCCATGATATGATAGTGTTCAGTACTCAGAAACACATCACCCATGCTATGATTGTGTTCAGTACTCAGAAACACATTACCCATGCTATGATAGTGTTCAGTACTCAGAAACACGTCACCCACGCTATGATAGTGTTCAGTACTCAGAAACACATCACCCATTCTATGGTAGTATCCGGTACTCAGAAACACATCACCCATTCAATGATAGTGTTCAGTACTCAGAAACACATCACCCATGCTATGATTGTGTTCAGTACTCAGAAACACATCACCCATTCTATGATAGTGTTCAGTACTCAGAAACACGTCACCCACGCTATGATAGTGTTCAGTACTCAGAAACACATCACCCACGCTATGATAGTGTTCAGTACTCAGAAACACATCACCCACGCTATGATAGTGTTCAGTACTCAGAAACACATCACCCATGCTATGATAGTGTTCAGTACTCAGAAACACATCACCCATGCTATGATAGTGTTCAGTACTCAGAAACACATCACCCATGCTATGATAGTGTTCAGTACTCAGAAACACATCACCTATACTGTTTTAGTGTTGAGTACTTACTGTGACAATACACATCTAGCAACGGTATTGGCTAGTCCATGACTTTCACACGTGAAACATTCATTGCACTAAAAACCACATTGAAGAACATGTACATCTTTCAGATTTAACTGCATGTGTTTTTTTCTGTGCTGAAGCACAAAAACATTCTCTGAGAAGTTGGGATGAATAATTTTTTGGGTTATTTTGAGTTTCAGTCTATCTGACTCCCAAATTGATGCTGCTCCCTCCCACTGTTACCATTGTATCTCTACTGCTGCTGAGAAAACATAACGATAGTTTACCAAACCCTAGCTTTGAAAGTCTTCTCAAACCACACGAGTCAGTGGACGACTCCCAAATGCATGACAACTGTGATCTGCAACAAGTTTTTAATTGACCTTGTTATAAATGTTAAAGATGAAAGGGTGGGGACATAACAGCCCTGTGCCATACAAGGAAGTGTCACTGGAGATCGGGGTATGTTTTATAGTTTATAGCTACCACATTGAATGAAAGCGTCTCATTCCTCCTGGTGTGTTGGGTTTTTGAGGTTAGATCTGATGTGGCTTCACGCCTTTGAACAAAGACCCACTGTGACCAAAGGAATGGTTGGCTCGGGGATGTACATTTTACTATTCTAAAACACACAAGGAAAATAGTCTGTGGTGGATTAACGGACAGCTAACAGTAAAATCACATAGATAATGACTCAACTCAACGCACCGAGTCACAGTGGAACATCTTTGTTTTTGTGTGTATCCACTGCCGCACCAAACCTGAATGTGAATTCATTTTAACGACCGTGTTCCTAGAGGGAAAACTCTTGAGGCTATTTATAAGTAATACATTTCAAAAGATGAAGGTTGCCCAGGGGTGGAATTTCTACTTTGTTTTGTGAAAGTTATTGGTGAAAGTTACTATTGGTCTTTTTGTGAGCCAAACTTCCTAATAGACATTCCTCTCAACTGTAGCTGTAAAACATTCACAGAGAGTGGGTCAGGTATGTAGTTACTGTTAGCCATACAGTACTGTCAAACATTCACAGAGAGTGGGTCAGGTATGTAGTTACTGTTAGCCATACAGTACTGTCAAACATTCACAGAGAGTGGGTCAGGTATGTAGTTACTGTTAGCCATACAGTACTGTAAAACATTCACAGAGAGTGGGTCAGGTATGTAGTTACTGTTAGCCATACAGTACTGTCAAACATTCACAGAGAGTGGGTCAGGTATGTAGTTACTGTTAGCCATACAGTACTGTCAAACATTCACAGAGAGTGGGTCAGGTATGTAGTTACTGTTAGCCATACAGTACTGTAAAACATTCACAGAGAGTGGGTCAGGTATGTAGTTACTGTTAGCCATACAGTACTGTAAAACATTCACAGAGAGTGGGTCAGGTATGTAGTTACTGTTAGCCATACAGTACTGTCAAACATTCACAGAGAGTGGGTCAGGTATGTAGTTACTGTTAGCCATACAGTACTGTCAAACATTCACAGAGAGTGGGTCAGGTATGTAGTTACTGTTAGCCATACAGTACTGTCAAACATTCACAGAGAGTGGGTCAGGTATGTAGTTACTGTTAGCCATACAGTACTGTCAAACATTCACAGAGAGTGGGTCAGGTATGTAGTTACTGTTAGCCATACAGTACTGTCAAACATTCACAGAGAGTGGGTCAGGTATGTAGTTACTGTTAGCCATACAGTACTGTCAAACATTCACAGAGAGTGGGTCAGGTATGTAGTTACTGTTAGCCATACAGTACTGTCAAACATTCACAGAGAGTGGGTCAGGTATGTAGTTACTGTTAGCCATACAGTACTGTCAAACATTCACAGAGAGTGGGTCAGGTATGTAGTTACTGTTAGCCATACAGTACTGTAAAACATTCACAGAGAGTGGGTCAGGTATGTAGTTACTGTTAGCCATACAATACTGTAAAACATTCACAGAGAGTGGGTCAGGTATGTAGTTACTGTTAGCCATACAGTACTGTCAAACATTCACAGAGAGTGGGTCAGGTATGTAGTTACTGTTAGCCATACAATACTGTAAAACATTCACAGAGAGTGGGTCAGGTATGTAGTTACTGTTAGCCATACAGTACTGTCAAACATTCACAGAGAGTGGGTCAGGTATGTAGTTACTGTTAGCCATACAGTACTGTCAAACATTCACAGAGAGTGGGTCAGGTATGTAGTTACTGTTAGCCATACAGTACTGTAAAACATTCACAGAGAGTGGGTCAGGTATGTAGTTACTGTTAGCCATACAGTACTGTCAAACATTCACAGAGAGTGGGTCAGGTATGTAGTTACTGTTAGCCATACAGTACTGTCAAACATTCACAGAGAGTGGGTCAGGTATGTAGTTACTGTTAGCCATACAGTACTGTCAAACATTCACAGAGAGTGGGTCAGGTATGTAGTTACTGTTAGCCATACAGTACTGTCAAACATTCACAGAGAGTGGGTCAGGTATGTAGTTACTGTTAGCCATACAGTACTGTAAAACATTCACAGAGAGTGGGTCAGGTATGTAGTTACTGTTAGCCATACAGTACTGTCAAACATTCACAGAGAGTGGGTCAGGTATGTAGTTACTGTTAGCCATACAGTACTGTAAAACATTCACAGAGAGTGGGTCAGGTATGTAGTTACTGTTAGCCATACAGTACTGTAAAACATTCACAGAGAGTGGGTCAGGTATGTAGTTACTGTTAGCCATACAGTACTGTCAAACATTCACAGAGAGTGGGTCAGGTATGTAGTTACTGTTAGCCATACAGTACTGTCAAACATTCACAGAGAGTGGGTCAGGTATGTAGTTACTGTTAGCCATACAGTACTGTCAAACATTCACAGAGAGTGGGTCAGGTATGTAGTTACTGTTAGCCATACAGTACTGTAAAACATTCACAGAGAGTGGGTCAGGTATGTAGTTACTGTTAGCCATACAGTACTGTCAAACATTCACAGAGAGTGGGTCAGGTATGTAGTTACTGTTAGCCATACAGTACTGTAAAACATTCACAGAGAGTGGGTCAGGTATGTAGTTACTGTTAGCCATACAGTACTGTCAAACATTCACAGAGAGTGGGTCAGGTATGTAGTTACTGTTAGCCATACAGTACTGTCAAACATTCACAGAGAGTGGGTCAGGTAGGCAGTTACTGTTAGCCATACAGTACTGTCAAACATTCACAGAGAGTGGGTCAGGTATGTAGTTACTGTTAGCCATACAGTACTGTCAAACATTCACAGAGAGTGGGTCAGGTATGTAGTTACTGTTAGCCATACAGTACTGTCAAACATTCACAGAGAGTGGGTCAGGTATGTAGTTACTGTTAGCCATACAGTACTGTCAAACATTCACAGAGAGTGGGTCAGGTATGTAGTTACTGTTAGCCATACAGTACTGTAAAACATTCACAGAGAGTGGGTCAGGTATGTAGTTACTGTTAGCCATACAGTACTGTCAAACATTCACAGAGAGTGGGTCAGGTATGTAGTTACTGTTAGCCATACAGTACTGTCAAACATTCACAGAGAGTGGGTCAGGTATGTAGTTACTGTTAGCCATACAGTACTGTCAAACATTCACAGAGAGTGGGTCAGGTATGTAGTTACTGTTAGCCATACAGTACTGTCAAACATTCACAGAGAGTGGGTCAGGTATGTAGTTACTGTTAGCCATACAGTACTGTCAAACATTCACAGAGAGTGGGTCAGGTATGTAGTTACTGTTAGCCATACAGTACTGTAAAACATTCACAGAGAGTGCTTCACGTAGGTAGTTATTGTTAGCCATACAGTACTGTCAAACATTCACAGAGAGTGCTTCACGTAGGCAGTTACTGTTAGCCATACAGTACTGTCAAACATTCACAGAGAGTGGGTCAGGTATGTAGTTACTGTTAGCCATACAATACTGTCAAACATTCACAGAGAGTGGGTCAGGTATGTAGTTACTGTTAGCCATACAGCATTGTAAAACATTCACAGAGAGTGGGTCAGGTATGTAGTTACTGTTAGCCATACAGTACTGTCAAACATTCACAGAGAGTGGGTCAGGTATGTAGTTACTGTTAGCCATACAGTACTGTCAAACATTCACAGAGAGTGGGTCAGGTATGTAGTTACTGTTAGCCATACAGTACTGTAAAACATTCACAGAGAGTGGGTCAGGTATGTAGTTACTGTTAGCCATACAGTACTGTCAAACATTCACAGAGAGTGGGTCAGGTATGTAGTTACTGTTAGCCATACAGTACTGTCAAACATTCACAGAGAGTGGGTCAGGTATGTAGTTACTGTTAGCCATACAGTACTGTAAAACATTCACAGAGAGTGGGTCAGGTATGTAGTTACTGTTAGCCATACAGTACTGTCAAACATTCACAGAGAGTGGGTCAGGTATGTAGTTACTGTTAGCCATACAGTACTGTCAAACATTCACAGAGAGTGGGTCAGGTATGTAGTTACTGTTAGCCATACAGTACTGTAAAACATTCACAGAGAGTGGGTCAGGTATGTAGTTACTGTTAGCCATACAGTACTGTAAAACATTCACAGAGAGTGGGTCAGGTATGTAGTTACTGTTAGCCATACAGTACTGTCAAACATTCACAGAGAGTGGGTCAGGTATGTAGTTACTGTTAGCCATACAGTACTGTCAAACATTCACAGAGAGTGGGTCAGGTATGTAGTTACTGTTAGCCATACAGTACTGTAAAACATTCACAGAGAGTGGGTCAGGTATGTAGTTACTGTTAGCCATACAGTACTGTAAAACATTCACAGAGAGTGGGTCAGGTATGTAGTTACTGTTAGCCATACAGTACTGTCAAACATTCACAGAGAGTGGGTCAGGTATGTAGTTACTGTTAGCCATACAGTACTGGCAAACATTCACAGAGAGTGGGTCAGGTATGTAGTTACTGTTAGCCATACAGTACTGTCAAACATTCACAGAGAGTGGGTCAGGTATGTAGTTACTGTTAGCCATACAGTACTGTCAAACATTCACAGAGAGTGGGTCAGGTATGTAGTTACTGTTAGCCATACAGTACTGTCAAACATTCACAGAGAGTGGGTCAGGTATGTAGTTACTGTTAGCCATACAGTACTGTCAAACATTCACAGAGAGTGGGTCAGGTATGTAGTTACTGTTAGCCATACAATACTGTCAAACATTCACAGAGAGTGGGTCAGGTATGTAGTTACTGTTAGCCATACAGTACTGTAAAACATTCACAGAGAGTGGGTCAGGTATGTAGTTACTGTTAGCCATACAGTACTGTAAAACATTCACAGAGAGTGGGTCAGGTATGTAGTTACTGTTAGCCATACAGTACTGTCAAACATTCACAGAGAGTGGGTCAGGTATGTAGTTACTGTTAGCCATACAGTACTGTCAAACATTCACAGAGAGTGGGTCAGGTATGTAGTTACTGTTAGCCATACAGTAAATGAGAACGGGTGAAAATGCAATATGGTTTTCAGTCTGTAACACAACAAACTGCTTTACAAACTCAAGGGCTTTAAATGCTTTCTGAAGACACGGTATCCATAATCCTGCTTTCTGAAGACACGGTATCCATAATCCTGCTTTCTGAAGACACGGTATCCATAATCCTGCTTTCTGAAGACACGGTATCCATAATCCTGCTTTCTGAAGACACGGTATCCATAATCCTGCTTTCTGAAGACACGGTATCCATAATCCTGCTTTCTGAAGACACGGTATCCATAATCCTGCTTTCTGAAGACACGGTATCCATAATCCTGCTTTCTGAAGACACGGTATCCATAATCCTATAAAGAAGCATTGTTTCCGGGAACTAGATAATATAATTTGATACTTATAAAGTGCTTAGAAAATAACAAGATTAGTTCACCAATGAAACCTTTTCAGCCTTGTAATTGGCCTTCTGTTTCTTCTTCTTCTTTGTCATTGTCTTCTTCTTGTTCTTTTTTGACGTTTTCTTCTTGTTCTTTTTTGTTGTCTTCTTCTTTGTGGTGTTCTTCTTCATCGTCTTCTATTTCTTCTTCTTCGTTGTCTTCTTCCTCTTTGTCGTTGTCTTCTTCTTCTTCTTCGTTGTCGTCTTCTTCATCTTCTTTGTCATCGTCTTTTCCTTCTCCCTCTATATTTCCCTCTCCCCCGATATTACCTAGCTAATGAGCAGAAACGGTCTGTGTCCAGCCCATTTCCTAATCAACAAAGTGGGGGATGAGGTCAACACCTCATCCTCTGTGTTTCCATCGGCCATGTCACTATGTCCTCCTGTCCAAAACAACAATCCTGATTCCCAGGGCTACAGTACAGAGGACCTCTATGGAGCCAGTCCCCTAAGGAAATAATAGGTAACTTTAGTTGCATGGCCGGCGGTTTGTCTCTGTCTGCCACAAGGACACAATTGATATTCTCAGAGGCAATGGGGTCTGAATCAGCTGAAAAAAGAGCAGGAGAGGACAATAAAATCTTGCTGAACTTTGCCTGTCCCTTTTTGCCATTTTAAATGTGATACAAGCAGTCTTTTTACTTCAGTCTCCCTGGTGTGTGCTTAAACAGAAGGCCAGTTTTCTAGGTTTCCTGTTATTCTACCATACCTCCAGTGATGTATAGGTGATATAACTTGAAATAAATGTTTGGAGTGGCATGGGGCAGTTTGAGTTTTACTGTGCCCCAACTTAAATAACAAATACTAATGAAATAAATAAAATGGCAGAATTACCTTAGTAAACCCTGGACGGTGTATAATTGTGTTGGACGCTGTGTGGGAGACAGTTTAACTATTTTATTTTCTTTGTTTTTCAATGTCTCGAACTGCACTTTTCACTTGCTTTACTTTTCCAATTAAAATTTCTTGCCGGTTTGGTGAGTTGGTTCTGTGAGTGTTTCCGTGGTCTCCTAGCACCTTACCCTTCCAAGTTAAATACTCTGGTCTAGTTCCCTGAGAGCTCGGTAACTGTCTGTGGTCCAATCATATCAATTTCCTGAGAGCTCGGGATCTGTCTGTGGTCCAATCATATCAAGACGCACACAAAGAAAGTACTACTAATGTCAATTTCTTTCTTTCCTGTCTTCATTCATTCACTTGTTCTACTGTAAACTGAGGAAACAACTTTTCTATCAGAAAAATATAGAATAAAACTGCCTATCGAGGGATTTCTAGATCATCTATTTCCTTGACTACATACTGTTAAGGATTATTCATTCAGGGTTTGTGTGTGTGTACATGTGTGTGTGCACGTGTGTGTGTGTGTGTGTGTGTGTGTGTGTGTGTGTGTGTGTGTGTGTGTGTGTGTGTGTGTGTGTGTGTGTGTGTGTGTGTGTGTGTGTGTGTGTGTGTGTGTGTGTGTGTGTGTGTGTGTGTGTGTGCTGTGCGTGTGTGTGTGCTGTGCCTGTGTGTGCACATGTACGTGTGTGTGTTTGCATGTGTGTAGTAGGGATACCTGGGTTGACTCATGAAATGTTGTTTGGATGAATTGTGAGTGGGTGGCAGGCAGGTTGAATAAAGACAAAACGTATTTATCATAGATGTATTTTTTAAATCTGCCATTAGTGCATAAGCCTAAGCTTTGGACATAACTGTACAAGCGCGTCAAATGAGCGGCAATCGGCAAATGCTATTTGGAACTTGCGCTGAAAAAGTTAACTCTGATCCACGGAGGCAAAAAAAAGGACAATGTCAGAGTTTAATTTAATAAGAGGGAAGCTGCCAAATAAAGAGAGAGAGCAGGGCAGAAATGGAAAGACGTTGTGGTACAAGAGGATGATAGGCGCGCAGGCTGTCGTATGTGTGATTATTGTAAGGCTCCTATACAAATTCGACAGTAACAAGATGGGGACTTCAAAAACGGCAGGTCATTTTGGAACTGTACTGTTCAGAAGGGTTAAACGGAATAGTAGCAGACATCTTGAGAGAATTAAGGTGCGGTTAGGCACCGTCTGTAGTGGTGCTATCTTTATCAACGTCATAAAAGCTGTATTTCAACCGCATAATTTTTTTTGCATCCAATCTTATCAGAAACATGTTGAGTCATTTCCACTGTTTATAATTTCTTTAAAACCGGTGAAAACATTTCCAGTAATGTTTTTTGATTTATTTGATTTTTCTCCCCGCTCCCTTAAATGTCTGTTGCGCAAGAGAAGCAAAGATGAAAGAGAACTCTACTGATTTATGACGTTATTCTGGTGAGCAAGGGTTTGGTAAGTCTTCTTGGGCGGTAATGACAGAAGTCATGACAGAAAATAAGCTATGTATCTAATCATAGACAAAATGGCAAACAAAATAGCCTACCAAAATGTCAGAAAGTTTAAGCAGAAACATATCTAAATTAGGCTTCAAAAAAGAAATCAGCCCACCCACTGTAAAAAAATTATTCTGCCGTCTCTGACCGTACACTGCATTTTCTATCGGCCTACTAAAAATAGGTGATTTGTTTTTTGACTTTTACAAATTAGACCGGTATTGGAGTGATTTGTTTTTGTCTTTTACAAATTAGACCTGTATTGGAGTGATTTATTTTTGTCTTCTACAAATTAGACCTGTATTGGAGTGATTTATATTTTGTCTTTTACAAATTAGACCTGTATTGGAGTGATTTATTTTTGTCTTCTACAAATTAGACCTGTATTGGAGTGATTTGTTTTTGTCTTCTACAAATTAGACCTGTATTGGAGTGATTTGTTTTTTGTCTTTTACAAATTAGACCTGTATTGGAGTGATTTATTTTTGTCTTTTACAAATTAGACCGATATTGGAGTGATTTATTTTTGTCTTCTACAAATTAGACCTGTATTGGAGTGATTTATATTTTGTCTTTTACCAATTAGACCTGTATTGGAGTGATTCGTTTTTGTCTCTTACCAATTAGACCTGTAGTGGACTGATATGACGCCGGGGTGCACACGAGCAGCTGGAGAATTTAAATAGGTTCCCTGGCATTCATCCAGTATGTTTTTGCTGGCTCTTTTGTCTTTCTAAGTAACCGTTTATAGTGTTTAATGACACTCTGCATTTATACTGATTCCTCATTTCCCTCCACTGGCTAATGAGAGCGAGTGAGAGGCAGATTTACACTGGGGGAAGTGATAAAAGAGGTTTGTGGTTGTGTTACACATGTTGTACAACGTGGTGCGGGTGGGGGGGGGGGGGGGGGGGGGGGGGTGCTGTCCAAGTATTACAAGGCGGTGGAGGTGTTGGCTGGCTGGCGGGCGGTTGTGTTGAGCATACTTTAAAGTATTTAGCCCCACAATTAGATTCCTGGTGTGGGGCGTTTAAACTGTCAAGTAGTCTGTATGAAATCTATGACTTGGCAGTATTAGTTAGGTCTAACCAAATCATCCCTGTCAAGATTCAGATCAGTTAAACGGGTATCGACTGAAAGGATTGAGGAGTTCTGGAACCAAGTTGAAGAAATCCAGGTTTGTTCCTGAAATAGCACCCTATTCAATACATAGAGCAAGCAACGCTAATACAGGCAATAACGTGCCATTTGGGAGGTACATCAGGCATACACTGTGATTATGAGGACTGGCTCGTTGTCTAACCATGACTTCATCGGGTCCTGTCATCATGTGGTCACAGGGTGCAGGCTGCTCCCAGGTTGCTTGTCTAGAAATGGTGTCTCTATTGCAGCCAGAACGTCTCTCACACACACCAACACACGCGAAACTCTGGTTCCACAAAACACAGTCAACATGAAAAGGGACAGACATAAAGAATGACTTGTTTCCAGTGAAAAAGTATCTGAGGGTCTCGGGGAGTCGTGGAGTTTGTTTAATTTCCTGACTGACCCTAATAACTATACAAGGAACGGAGCGGCGAACAAAGACGGACATGCAGAGCCGTTCGCATTCAAGCCAAACATACACCAATAACGGCCTGTAAATACTAAATGTAAAATATTTTTACAGTAAATACCCGTAATAATGATGCAGCAATCTTCCCCCAGTGCACCGTACAGTCATATTAATTTCACGACCAAATTTAAAAATCTAATTGTATTTGTATTTGTCACATACGCCGAATACCTTACAGTGAAATGCTTTACTTACAAGGCCTTAACCAACAATGCAGTTTTGAGAAAAATACCTGAAGAAAAATAATAAATAAAGTACAGTCACCATCACTCCAAGTGTATAGTCTAGCAATCCATATAATAATAATAAGGCTATTATCTGAGATTGTGGCCTGTTTGTTCACCAAAACAACAGACCAAGAGCATGTATTTATGGTGAGATACACACTAATTGTTTTGTTACGTATTATAAAATGAACACAGAATAAAGTAAACAGAACACAAACACTGAACACAAGCAGGAGAAAATGTGTTGGACTTGTCCCGAAAGAAATGTGAAATCAAATTGAATTGTATTTGTTCCATGCGCTGAAAACGACCTTGAAATTCTTACATAGGAGCCATTAACCAACAATGCAGAGTTAAACAATTAAGTAAATCGAGCCTCTGCAAGAAAGTCAGTGCAAAGAATTATAATAGAAAACAATAAAATCAGGGAGTTAATACCAGTAGTCTAGGTAGCCATTCGATGTACTGCTCAGCAGTCTTATCGCTTGGGGGTTGAAGCTTATAAGGAGCCTTTTGTCCCCAGACTTGGCTCTTCGGTACCGCTTGCCGTGCGGTAGCAGAGAGAACAGTCTATGACTTAGGTGGCTGGAATCTTTGACAATTTGTAGGGCTTTCCTGTGACACGGCCTTGTGTAGAGGTCCTGGGTGGCAGGGAGCTCGGCCCTAGTGATGTACTGGGCCGTACACACTACCCTCTGTAGCCCCTTGCCATCTGATGCTGATGCCAAGTTGCCATACCAGGCGGGGATGCAACCAGTCACGATGCTCTCGGTGGTGCAGCTGTAGAACTTTCTGAGGATCTGACGACCCATGACAAATCTTTTCAGCCTCTCTTCACGACTGTGTTAGTGTGTTTGGACCATGATCTAACCCACCAACCCGAACCAACCATGATCTAAACCACCATGATCTAATCCTAACCCACCATGAGCTAACCCTAACCCACCATGATCTAACCCACCATGTTCTAACCCTGATCATGATCTACCATGATCTAACCATGCCCTAACCCTAACCCACCATGATAACACACTAACCCACAATGATCTAACCCACCATGTGAATACCATGACCCACCATGATTTAACCCACCATGAATTAACCCTAACCCACCATTATCTAACCCTAACCCACCGTGATCTAACCCTAACCCAACATGATCTAACCCAAAGCCACCATAATCTAACCTTAACCCACCATGATCTAACCTTAACCCACCATGAGCTTACCCTAACCCACCATGTTCTAACCCTAACCCACCATGATCTAACACACCATGATCTAACCCAAAGCCACAATAATCTAACCCACCATGTTCAAACCCAAACCCACCATGATGTAACCCTAACCCACCATGAGCTAACCCACCATGATCTAACTCTAACCCACCATGATCTAATCCAACATGATCTAACCCACCATGATCTAAACCACAATGAGCTAACCCACAATGATCTAACACTAACCCACCATGATCTAACTCTAACCCACCATGATCTAACCCACCATGATTTAATCCAACATGATCTAACCCACCATGATCTAACACTAACCCATCATGATCTAACCCAACATGATCTAACCCACCATGATCAATCTCTAACCCACCATGATCTAACCCTAACCCACCATAAATCTAACCCTAACCCACCATGATCTAACCCACCATGATATAACCCTAACCCACCATAAATCTAACCCTAACCCACCATGATCTAACCCACCATGTTCTATCCCAACATGATTTAACCTAACCCACCATGATCTAACCCTAACCCACCATGATCTAACCCTACCCCACCATGATCTAACCCTAACCCACCATGATATATCCCACCACGATTGAACCTAACCCACCATGATCTAACCCATCATGATCTAACCCTATCCCACAATGATCTAACCCACCATGATTTATTCCACCATGATCTAACCCACCATGATCTAACCCTAACCCACCATGATCTAAACCTAACCCACCATGAGCTAACCCTATCCCACCGTGAGCTAACCCTAACCCACCATGAGCTAACCCTATCCCACCGTGAGCTAACCCTAACCCACCATGAGCTAACCCTATCCCACTGTGAGCTAAACCTAACCCACCATGAGCTAACCCTATCCCACCGTGAGCTAACCCTAACCCACCATGAGCTAACCCTATCCCACCGTGAGCTAACCCTAACCCACCATGAGCTAACCCTATCCCACCGTGAGCTAACCCTAACCCACCATGAGCTAACCCTATCCCACTGTGAGCTAAACCTAACCCACCATGAGCTAACCCTATCCCACCGTGAGCTAAACCTAACCCACCATGAGCTAACCCTATCCCACCGTGAGCTAACCCTAACCCACCATGATCCAACTCTAACCCACCATGTTATCCTTTTTCTATTTTAATAGTGTCTGTTATGGTTTGCAGCTGTCTCAGTGAACTACTTGACCTTGCGACGGCCCTTTCTTTTTGACTAAGCTAAGATTCCGTGTTGACCCAAAAACTGCTCCATCTGGGGAGGGTGCTCCTCACTAATGTAAATAAATCTCCCCTGTTGACCTTGTCTCCTTCAATAAGACCATGTATTCTTACTAATGTAAGTTTAAAATCACTTTCTCTAGCCCCCCTTTCCACCCCCTTCAAAGAAAAAGCTATAAAAAAAAAATTCTCTACCTTCTGTGTTGTCATTTTAAGATGTAATGGGTGTAATGCTATTTGAGTGGCTCCAAATGGTCCTACTCTCGCCTGGTAAAAGTAAAGAGAGTGAAATCTGCAATAAAACATTTGATTGCAGATTGGATCGTGTTCAGTCCAGAACAGATATGATTGGACCGTGTTCAGTCCATAGTAGATATGATTGGATCATGTTCAGTCCAGAATAGATATGATTGGATCGTGTTCAGTCCAGAATAGATATGATTGTATCGTCTTCAGTCCAGAACAGATATGATTGGATCGTGTTCAGTCCAGAATAGATATGTTTGGATCGTGTTCAGTCCAGAACAGATATGATTGGACCGTGTTCAGTCCATAATAGATATGATTGGATCATGTTCAGTCCAGAATAGATATGATTGGATCGTTTTCAGTCCATAATAGATATGATTGGATCGTGTTCAGTCCAGAACAGATTTGATTGGACCGTGTTCAGTCCATAATAGATATGATTGGATCGTGTTCTGTCCAGAATAGTTAGGATTGGATCGTGTTCAGTCTATAATAGATAGATTTGATTGGATTGTGTTCAGTCCAGAATAGATCTGATTGGATCGTGTTCAGTTCAGAATAGATATGATTGGATCGTGTTCAGTCCATAATGTCCTGGAGCAATTCCATGTTTTTCTTTCACAAAATTAATCTAATTAGATCAAATATGATGGTAGGTGACTCATCCTCCACACAGTTTGTCACCTATATGTACCCTAACCCTATACACATGGAGACACCTCGTCATGTTTGTAGGCATTATTTTAACCCGACAGCATTACATTATCTAGCAGCAGTGTAGGGGTGTACAGTACAAACTTACTGTAAGCCACTTTCGCCTGGACATGCACCTGATAGCTAGCATAGAAGCATGCTCGCTATTCACAGTCGGACAATTTGCCACAGACTATAAAACAGTTAAACATCCTCTGTCTGTTGTCCTTATGCAGCAGGGCTAGCTAACCCTCGTGGCTAACTGTGTGATGAAATCACTCGTTGATAACATATTGCTGTATCCTCCCCCATTCTAGTTGTGAAAGGTTGAGACAAGCTAATTTGGTACCTTCATTATCCTATAAGTAGAACCCAGAAGTCTGTCTGTGTTTACAAAATCTCTCACAGACCATATATACAAAAGTATGTGGACACGCCTTTAAATTTGTGGATTCGGCTATTTCAGCCACATCAGTTGCTGAGAGGTGTATAAAATCGAGCACACAGCCATGCAATCGCCATAAACACACATTGGCAGTAGAATGGCCTGTACTGAAGAGCTCAGTGACTTTCAACGTGGCACCGTCATAGGATGCCATCTTTCCAACAAGTCAATTCATCAAATATCTGCCCTGGTCAACTGTAAGTGTTGGAAACATCTAGGAGCTCAGCCGTGAAGTAATAGGCAACACTCACTGAAGCACTTGACGGTCATCTGTCCTCAGTTGCAACACTCGTTACCCGAGTTCCAAACTTCCTCTGGAAGCAACGGCAGCACAACAATTGTTCATCGAGAGCTTATTAATGAAATGGGTTTCCATGGCCGAGCAGCCGCACGCAAGTCTAAGATAACCATGAGCAATGCCAAGAGTCGGCTGGAGTGGTGTAAAGCCCGCCACCATTGGACTATGGAGCAGTGGAAATGTGTTCTCTGGAGTGAATCATGCTTTACCATCTGGCAGTCCGACGGACGAATCTGGGTTTGGAGGATGCCAGGAGAGCGCTACCTGCCCCAATGCATAGTGCCAAGTGTAAAGTTTGGTGGATACAATGACATTTTTGACGATTCTGTTCTTCCAACTTTGTGGTAACAGTTTGGGGATGGTCCTTTCGTGAGGTCCATACAAAAATGGTTTGTCGAGATCGGTGTTGAAGAACTTGACTGGCCTGCACAGAGTCCTGACCTCAACCCCATCAAACACCTTTGTGATGAGTTGGGACTCCGACTGCGAGCCAGGCCTAGTTGCCCGACATCAGTGCCCGACCTCACTAATGCTCTTGTGGCTGAATGGAAGCAAGTCCCCTGCAGCAATGTTCCAACATCTAGTGGAAAGCCTTCCCAGAACAGTGGAGGCTGTTACAGCAGCAAAGGGGGACCAACTCCATATTGATGCCCATGATTTTGGAATGAGATGTACGACTAGCTGATGTCCACATACTTTTGGTCACGTAATGTATCCTGGAGGATTGTACTATCCCTGGGCTATTATTCTTTATTTTCCTGGACTGCAGCACGAACCTCCCTTGGTTCGGCTATTATCGCCAGAAACAAGTCTATTAATTGACATATTTGTCAGTGGGAGACCAAGTGTGTGAACGTCATGCACAAGCTGTGTTATAGTTGGAACTGCATCAAAAGAGGCGCACTCAGACAAAATCATGAAATATCACCCCCTCCGCATAGTTCCACTTCCTTCCCAGAACTTCACAGTTTTCTTCTTAAATATCTGCTTCCACAGACCAACAAAAAAAACACACACACAGGCTCATTAGTTTCACAACACTTCTCAAACTCCTCATAGTTTCACAACACTTCTCAAACTCCTCATAGATTCACAACACTTCTCAAACTCCTCATAGATTCACAACACTTCTCAAACTCCTCATAGATTCACAACACTTCTCAAACTCCTCATAGATTCACAACACTTCTCAAACTCCTCATAGATTCACAACACTTCTCAAACTCCTCATTAGTTTCACAACACTTCTCAAACTCCTCATAGTTTCACAACACTTCTCAAACTCCTCATAGTTTCACAACACTTCTCAAACTCCTCATAGATTCACAACACTTCTCAAACTCATTAGTTTCACAACACTTCTCAAACTCATTAGTTTCACAACACTTCTCAAACTCCTCATTAGTTTCACAACACTTCTCAAACTCATTAGTTTCACAACACTTCTCAAACTCCTCATTAGTTTCACAACACTTCTCAAACTCCTCATTAGTTTCACAACACTTCTCAAACTCATTAGTTTCACAACACTTCTCAAACTCCTCATTAGTTTCACAACACTTCTCAAACTCCTCATAGTTTCACAACACTTCTCAAACTCCTCATAGATTCACAACACTTCTCAAACTCCTCATAGATTCACAACACTTCTCAAACTCCTCATAGTTTCACAACACTTCTCAAACTCCTCATAGTTTTTGGAAAATGGGAGGATGGCCTACAGTTATTCTTATCCATTAAATACAGTAAGGGTGAATGATGAAAGAGGCTTCAAAAAGTTTGAGAAAGTTGCTTATACTATAGAACACAGTCTGGATCTATGACCAGTAAAATGAAAAGAAGAACCAGAATATTTTTGCTGGATATGTTTTCCTTGAAATTCCCCTAAACAAGAGCATATGACAGAGACAAAGATGTTTTAAGTATTTTTTTTTCTCTTATCTGTAATGATGCTATATATTTTCAAGGGGAAACTTTATAGCACTGTGGGTAGGTGGCGATAACTCACTTCCACTGTACATGCACTTAAGGACATGAATGGGCTATTATCTGTATAGTGTGAGCTAGTAATTTACTGCGTTTGAAAGGAGTAAAACAAGCCTGGAAATAAACTGCTCCATTTACAACCCAGCAGCATGGAGCTACTGTAGGGACCAAGTACTAGAAAAAGGCTTCAAAACATTGAGGTACCTCCTTGGTGTGTGTGTGTCTGTCTGTGTGTGCGCTTGCGTTTTTTGCTTGTGTGTTTCTTTTGGAGAGTGAATGGTAACATTACTTTAAGCATTTTTCACAGAAAAACAAAACCAAGGTCCCAAGCAGTTCATTATCTAAGGCGCCTCTTGGCTAAACCCAAACCCCCAATAACACAGCTCCAGAGACGGAAGCAGAGTCTGTGTGCTTATTTGGTAACTGCCCTTCCACCGGCCGTTCCCCCAGCTGCTTTTCTCATGTCACCTCACGGTATTAACCCGAGCGGCGCAGCAGTCTAAGGAACTGTATCTCAGTAGCTAGAGGTGATACTACAGTCCCTGGTTCGATTCCAGGCTGTATCACATCTGGCCGTCGTTGGGAGTCCAATTTGGGCACAATTTTCCCAGCGTCGTCCGGGGTAGGCCGTTATTGTAAATAAGAATTTGTTCTTAACTGACTTGCCTAGTTTAATATGAAGGATCAAAAAATTAAACGGCACCAAATTTTCCTAAAATGTTCTATGACTGTTTCGAGTTGGTTGAAAGAAAGGTGGTTTTTTTGGGGGGGGGGGCTTGTTGTCTTTCAAATACTTAAAAATCATACAAATAAATATATTTAATTAAGTTGATTGAGCTTGTCTTGTGTAACGCTCGTCTTCCTCCTCTTCTGAGGAGGAGTAGTAAGGATCGGAGGACCAATGCACAGCGTGCTAAGTGTCCATATTTTAATAACGAAATAGAACACTGAACAAAAACAACAAAGTGAAAGAAACGAAAAAGTCCCGTATGGTGAACACAAACACAGGAACAGGAAACATCACCCACAACCCACAATACAAAACAGGCTACCTAAATATGGCTCCCAATCAGAGACAACGACTGACACCTGCCTCTGATTGAGAACCATACTAGGCCAAACACATAGAAATAGACAAACTAGACATAGAAACATACAAAGCAAGCTATGGTCAGGGCGTGACAGTCTGGTACAATGGAACTAATGGAGTTGTCCCAAAAGTCCAAACCTCTGCCCATCTGCCACACTAGACAGTCTCAATCAAAAAACTTGAAGGATTTGCATCTGAAATGCAAGTTCTAGTAGAGCTACAGAAGATGTGTTTTCTGTTACCATCCTAGAGGAATTTCTTGGGAGGGGTGGATACACCTAGAACGTTTATAGTTTCATTTGCATTTCTCTGTTGCGTTGGGCTTTCCCAGCTGAGGGTGATCAATCAAATGCAGTGATAACAACCCCCCCGTCCACCAAAACATCCCCTTCTAATCACTTCCACCAAACCCAATATGCACAGGAAGCTCTCCTTGGGTGCCCTCTACTTTCTGACACATTACAGAGATCCGGGATAACATTTTCCCCTTCGTTTTTTCAGTTGTTGGCTGGTGGCACCAATTTATGTTCCACGGTGTCATGTAATAGAACATATTTGTATCATCTTCTCAAGTCGTTCACAGTGGTTTATCAAGAAGTGTAATAGACTACTGAGATGGTATTCAAGAATTGTGGGTAGGCAGTTAATCTATTGTTGTTGTTGTATTGTACAGTAATACTCACTGCTAGTATCTATGTATTGTACAGTAATACCCACTGCTAGTATCTATGTATTGTACAGTAATACCCATTGCTAGTATCTATGTATTGTACAGTAATACTCACTGCTAGTATCTATGTATTGTACAGTAATACCCACTGCTAGTATCTATGTATTGTACAGTAATACCCACTGCTAGTATCTATGTATTGTACAGTAATACTCACTGCTAGTATCTATGTATTGTACAGTAATACTCACAGCTAGTATCTATGTATTGTACAGTAATACTCACAGCTAGTATCTATGTATTGTACAGTAATACTCACTGCTAGTATCTATGTATTGTACAGTAATACTCACAGCTAGTATCTATGTATTGTACAGTAATACCCACTGCTAGTATCTATGTATTGTACAGTAATACTCACAGCTAGTATCTATGTATTGTACAGTAATACCCACTGCTAGTATCTATGTATTGTACTGTAATACCCACTGCTAGTATCTATGTATTCTACAGTAATACCCACTGCTAGTATCTATGTATTGTACAGTAATACTCACTGCTAGTATCTATGTATTGTACAGTAATACTCACTGCTAGTATCTATGTATTGTACAGTAATACCCACTGCTAGTATCTATGTATTGTACAGTAATACTCACTGCTAGTATCTATGTATTGTACAGTAATACTCATTGCTAGCATCTATGTATTGTACTGTAATACCCACTGCTAGTATCTATGTATTCTACAGTAATACCCACTGCTAGTATCTATGTATTGTACAGTAATACCCACTGCTAGTATCTATGTATTGTACAGTAATACCCACTGCTAGTATCTATGTATTGTACAGTAATACCCACTGCTAGTATCTATGTATTGTACAGTAATACTCACTGCTAGTATCTATGTATTGTACAGTAATACCCACTGCTAGTATCTATGTATTGTACAGTAATACTCACTGCTAGTATCTATGTATTGTACAGTAATACTCACTGCTAGTATCTATGTATTGTACAGTAATACCCACTGCTAGTATCTATGTATTGTACAGTAATACTCACTGCTAGTATCTATGTATTGTACAGTAATACCCACTGCTAGTATCTATGTATTGTACAGTAATACTCACTGCTAGTATCTATGTATTGTACAGTAATACTCACTGCTAGTATCTATGTATTGTACAGTAATACCCACTGCTAGTATCTATGTATTGTACAGTAATACCCATTGCTAGTATCTATGTATTGTACAGTAATACTCACTGCTAGTATCTATGTATTGTACAGTAATACTCACTGCTAGTATCTATGTATTGTACAGTAATACCCACTGCTAGTATCTATGTATTGTACAGTAATACTCACTGCTAGTATCTATGTATTGTACAGTAATACTCACTGCTAGTATCTATGTATTGTACAGTAATACTCATTGCTAGCATCTATGTATTGTACTGTAATACCCACTGCTAGTATCTATGTATTCTACAGTAATACCCACTGCTAGTATCTATGTATTGTACAGTAATACCCACTGCTAGTATCTATGTATTGTACAGTAATACCCACTGCTAGTATCTATGTATTGTACAGTAATACCCACTGCTAGTATCTATGTATTGTACAGTAATACTCACTGCTAGTATCTATGTATTGTACAGTAATACCCACTGCTAGTATCTATGTATTGTACAGTAATACTCACTGCTAGTATCTATGTATTGTACAGTAATACTCACTGCTAGTATCTATGTATTGTACAGTAATACCCACTGCTAGTATCTATGTATTGTACAGTAATACCCATTGCTAGTATCTATGTATTGTACAGTAATACTCACTGCTAGTATCTATGTATTGTACAGTAATACCCACTGCTAGTATCTATGTATTGTACAGTAATACCCACTGCTAGTATCTATGTATTGTACAGTAATACTCACTGCTAGTATCTATGTATTGTACAGTAATACTCACAGCTAGTATCTATGTATTGTACAGTAATACTCACTGCTAGTATCTATGTATTGTACAGTAATACCCACTGCTAGTATCTATGTATTGTACAGTAATACCCACTGCTAGTATCTATGTATTGTACAGTAATACTCACAGCTAGTATCTATGTATTGTACAGTAATACCCACTGCTAGTATCTATGTATTGTACAGTAATACTCACTGCTAGTATCTATGTATTGTACAGTAATACTCACTGCTAGTATCTATGTATTGTTCCTCTTCACTGAACCAAAATTGGTTCCATATTGAACCCTATATGGTGACATTCATGGATTATGGCTAATAATAGGCTAAATAGTAATTCTGAATTTCTAGCTAAGAATATCATATATGAAACAACTAAATAATGGACAAAAAAATACCAGCAAAGTTTTGAGATGTTATTGCCGTTACAGGATATGCAGATATAGTTTGGAATTATGCACTGGTGGCCACTGGTGTAAAGTACCTAAGTAAAACTACCTTAATGGACTACTTAGGTCGTTTTGGGGGGGTATCTGGCCTTTATTTTACTATTTATACTTTTGGCAATCTTTACATTTACTTCACTACATTCCTAAAGACAATGATGTACTTTTTTTCTCCATACATTTTCCCTGACACCCAAAAAGTACTCCTTACATTTTGACAGGAAAATTGTCCAATTCACACACTCAAGGGAACATCCATGGTCATCCCTACTGCCTCTGATCTGACTCACTAAACACAAATGCTTCATTTGTAAGTTACGTCTGAGTGTTGGAGTGTGCCCCTGGCTATGCTTCAATAAAATAAATGTTTTTTTAAATTGTGTCGTCTGGGTTGCTAAATATAAGGATTATGAAAAATTGTATACGTTTACATTTTAGCAATTCCATTTACTTTGTATACTTAAATATATTTAAAACCAAATACTTTTAGACTTTTACCCAATAAGTATTTTACTGGGGGACTTTCACTTTTACTTGAGTCATTTTCTGTTTACTTTTACTCAAGTATGACAATTGAGAACTTTTTCCACCACTGGCGCACAATAATACATAGAGCCATGGAAGAGTAGCTGCTGCCTTGGCAGGAACTAGTGGGGATCCACAATAAAACCCAAGGAAGAGTAGCTGCTGCCTTGGCAGGAACTAATGGGGATCCACAATAAAACCCAAGGAAGAGTAGCTGCTGCCTTGGCAGGAACTAACGGGGATCCTTAATAAACCCCAGGAAGAGTAGCTGCTGCCTTGGCAGGAACTAACGGGGATCCTTAATAAAACCCAAGGAAGAGTAGCTGCTGCCTTGGCAGGAACTAATGGGGATCCATAATAAATACAATACATACACTACCCTTTCCACAGAGAGTTCTACATGGAACCCAAAAGGGTTCTACCTGAAACCAAAAAGGGTTCTACCTGAAACCAAAAAGGGTTCTACCTGGAACAGTTCTCCTATGGGGACAGCCGAATAAGCTTGTTGGAACCCTTTTTTTCTGAGCGTAGGTCACTTGTTTTGCCCTTTCTAACATTCAATGGAACAGTAACTGAATGCCTTGATACCTGTCTGCCTGCTTTATAGAGCAAGCCACGGCCACGTGACTCACTGTCTGTAGGAGAGGATTTCTTTTTTGTGAATGGCGTGGTATTCCACATAAACTGACCACTGAGAGGCCTCTTCAGCTGTGTCAACATGATAGCTGTGTTTTACCAGCAAGTAGATTTTCAAATGTTATAGGCCTACAGTCAGAAAAATGTCTTCTTTTTTTATTTCCCTGAAAAAGGAGAAAGAGATTGGCTGCTGAACACAGCGAAACAGGTAGAAGGGCAGGGAAAACAGTTTCACGAGGAAAATATACTTTACTGTTTGACAAAATCATGGTTTTAGCCTCCTAAAAATTTGGTTTTCAGTGAGATGTTCATGTAGAATTTGCAGCTCGCACCGATGCGACCAGTTAATGATTTGACCCCTAACAGTCAAGTCAAAGGGTCTCAAAAATGCGATGAAATGGTAGCAGTCTGGATCCATTCATTAGCAAGGCCCGAGAGGAGCGAGAGGAGAGAGGGAAGAGAAGGGAAGAGAGTGGAGGAGAGGGGAGGATTTGGTAGCAGAGAAGATGTGTGTAGGAAACACACGTACTACATACACACGCTAGGGTGGGCTGATATCACCTTCAAACAGACAGACAAACACATTTTAATTGTCATCAATACTGTTTATAGTTTAGTACATATGCTTAAACCAACAAGCTCTCACAGTCTCATGTCAGAATTAGACATTTATCCATGTTTCTCAAACTTTCAATTTAGAAATTGATCAAAACATCACGTTTCAAAGTGTTTGGTTACTTCTCCGTATCGTTCCAAAGTTAAGTTCATCTAACTCCGTATTCTTAAGCTTAGGCATGAACTCCGACTGGTTAAGGTAAGGGTTAAGGTTTGGGATAGGCTTAAAACAATCCCTGTTCACATTGCCTTAGCAAATATGAAACCTACTTGAACGTAACAGCGCTAACTGTTGTCCCTAGTGGCCGGGTTTCCACGTCGTCTCCCGATGTCCTCAGATATAGATGAACGTCGAACACTGACCTGACCTGTCTGACTTAAACACACATATACACCAAGCGGTAAATATAGTTCAAAAACGTACACCCACAAGCACACGCACGCGCACACACACGCACGCACACACACAGACAGACCCTGCTCTTGTTGACTGGTGTTGTATGGGCAGGGAGTAGTACTATGATTTGTTGTGACGATGTAGATTTTATAGGTGTCTTCTGAAATATCCTTGGGTCTTCTGGCTCCGTGCATGATTTGTTGTTGTGGTGGTGTATATTTAACTTCCTTTGGCATTTCTCTCGGTCCTCTCACTTTTTATATGTGTGTTTTTGCGACTCACACACACATTTCATGGTCAGCCTCTGGCTCTCTGCTTACTAAACAGTGTGCAAGTTACCATCTTGGTAACATCCAAAATATCATTATCTATTGATTTATTCTTACATGATGTCTAGACCGGGCACACACGTCCGTCCATTCATGGCCATTTCGCTAACTAGCTTGGTGTTGCTAGTTAATTTATCCTGGGATACAAACACCGGATAGCTTTTTTTGCCTAAAAGGCACAAGGTCCTTTTTTCTGGAACTTTGTAGAATTTTGACCCATTTTGAGTAAATAATATCATGTTCTCTACTCCGACATTTAATCCACAGATAAAAGGGGAAACTAATTGTTTATGGTAATCTCTCTTCCTTCACTGGTCTTCTTCTTCTTTTTCTGTGGAGTTTATATGTCAGCAGCTGGGCGGCAGCGTAGCATAGTGGTTAGAGTGTTGGACTAGTAACCGAAAGGTTGCAAGATCAAATCCCCGAGCCGACAAGGTACAAATCTGTCCTTCTGCCCCTGAACAAGCCAGTTAACCCACTGTTCCTAGACCGTCATTGAAAATAAGAAATTGTTCTTAACTGACTTGCCTAGTTAAACAAAGGTAAAAAAAAAATATATATCAGTTGTCAACCTACTTTAAGGTGTGTTACCAACTGGACTGGAGTGTGGACCTCAGTTCATCTTTCAATCACCCACGTAGGTATACTCTATGCTCCTAAAAACCGATGAGGAGATTGGAGAGGTGGAACCAAATTCTATTTTAACGCCTGGCTATGCAGACGCTCGTTGACGCTCGCGAGCGGTTTCATATTAAAAGATTGAGTAACGTGTACGCGTAACATTTATTTTGCAAACGCTCAACGCGAGCGGTGTGGTCAGCATGGTCAGCATGGTCAGCATGGTCAGCATGTTCAGCATGTTCAGCATGGTCAGCATGGTCAGCATGTTCAGCATGGTCAGCATGTTCAGCATGTTCAGCATGGTCAGCATGTTCAGCATGGTCAGCATGGTCAGCATGGTCAGCATGTTCAGCATGTTCAGCATGGTCAGCATGGTCAGCATGGTCAGCATGTTCAGCATGGTCAGCATGTTCAGCATGGTCAGCATGTTCAGCATGGTCAGCATGGTCAGCATGTTCAGCATGTTCAGCATCGTCAGCATGGTCAGCATGTTCAGCATGGTCAGCATGGTCAGCATGTTCAGCATGGTCAGCATGTTCAGCATGGTCAGCATGTTCAGCATGTTCAGCATGGTCAGCATGGTCAGCATGGTCAGCATGTTCAGCATGTTCAGCATGGTCAGCATGGTCAGCATGTTCAGCATGGTCAGCATGGTCAGCATGTTCAGCATGTTCAGCATGGTCAGCATGGTCAGCATGTTCAGCATGGTCAGCATGGTCAGCATGTTCAGCATGTTCAGCATGGTCAGCATGGTCAGCATGTTCAGCATGTTCAGCATGGTCAGCATGTTCAGCATGGTCAGCATGGTCAGCATGGTCAGCATGTTCAGCATGGTCAGCATGTTCAGCATGGTCAGCATGTTCAGCATGGTCAGCATGTTCAGCATGGTCAGCATGGTCAGCATGTTCAGCATGGTCAGCATGTTCAGCATGGTCAGCATGTTCAGCATGTTCAGCATGTTCAGCATGGTCAGCATGGTCAGCATGTTCAGCATGTTCAGCATGGTCAGCATGGTCAGCATGTTCAGCATGTTCAGCATGGTCAGCATGGTCAGCATGGTCAGCATGTTCAGCATGTTCAGCATGGTCAGCATGGTCAGCATGTTCAGCATGGTCAGCATGGTCAGCATGTTCAGCATGGTCAGCATGGTCAGCATGTTCAGCATGGTCAGCATATTCAGCATGGTCAGCATGTTCAGCATGTTCAGCATGGTCAGCATGTTCAGCATGGTCAGCATGGTCAGCATGTTCAGCATGTTCAGCATGGTCAGCATGTTCAGCATGGTCAGCATGGTCAGTCAGCATGGTCAGCATGTTCAGCATGGTCAGCATGGTCAGCATGTTCAGCATGGTCAGCATGTTCAGCATGGTCAGCATGGTCAGCATGGTCAGCATGTTCAGCATGTTCAGCATGGTCAGCATGGTCAGCATGTTCAGCATGTTCAGCATGGTCAGCATGTTCAGCATGGTCAGCATGGTCAGCATGGTCAGCATGTTCAGCATGGTCAGCATGTTCAGCATGGTCAGCATGTTCAGCATGGTCAGCATGTTCAGCATGGTCAGCATGGTCAGCATGTTCAGCATGGTCAGCATGTTCAGCATGGTCAGCATGGTCAGCATGGTCAGCATGGTCAGCATGTTCAGCATGTTCAGCATGGTCAGCATGGTCAGCATGTTCAGCATGGTCAGCATGGTCAGCATGTTCAGCATGGTCAGCATGGTCAGCATGTTCAGCATGGTCAGCATGGTCAGCATGGTCAGCATGTTCAGCATGTTCAGCATGGTCAGCATGTTCAGCATGTTCAGCATGGTCAGCATGTTCAGCATGGTCAGCATGGTCAGCATGGTCAGCATGTTCAGCATGGTCAGCATGTTCAGCATGGTCAGCATGGTCAGCATGGTCAGCATGTTCAGCATGGTCAGCATGTTCAGCATGGTCAGCATGTTCAGCATGGTCAGCATGGTCAGCATGTTCAGCATGGTCAGCATGTTCAGCATGGTCAGCATGTTCAGCATGTTCAGCATGTTCAGCATGGTCAGCATGGTCAGCATGGTCAGCATGTTCAGCATGGTCAGCATGTTCAGCATGGTCAGCATGTTCGACTGCTACTTTCAGCACCATGCTCTCTGACTCAACGGCATACTCTCTTTAATAAAGGCCTCTGCCTTTCCACCCCACAGCACCACCAACACGTGTTAGAGAATATACTGTACTAGCCATACGGCTTCTGGAAAGACTGGCCCAATAACAATGAGATGTGCATTATGGACAAAAGTGCAGAATTCTAATATTGGTCGATGTGGAGTCATATTGTCTGTGGATAGAGAACAAAGAGAGGAGATTCAGGGCTTGTGGATAATTCAGTGGGAAGATTTGTTCTACCGTTTGTGTGCCACTAGTTGCAGGGAGGAGTGAGTAAGAAGGAGGGGGGCGGGGGGGGTTGCAATCATTCCTTCTAATTTCCCTGCATTGGCTCTCAATCCGTTCCCCAAATTGATAGCATTCTCCCCACTTTTCCTTTCATTCGTTCACTGGCGGCTTTGTTGATTTTTAGGAGGGGAAATGTGTTTTGCACATGTACAACAGAGTGGAACACACTTTAATTGCCCAAGCTAGCTCTCTGCACAGCCAGAAGACATTAGAGGGAGGTCGCTTCCTTCCTCGTTTCTTGTAGTACTGTATGGTTCAGTTGGTAGAGCATGACGCTTGCAGACAGAATTAGGGGTTTGATTCCCACGGCCACCCATATGTATATTTATATATTATATTATTATATGATATGTTACTTTCAAAGGGAGATCTGAGATCTGAGGCAGTTAGAGGGGTGAAGATTGACCAAGGATGTTCTGGTGAAACAACATGCTCACACACACACACACACACACACACACACACTGAAATCACATGCGCAATGAAAAGTTCAGTGCGTACAAAAGGGGTCACATTGTCATCATTCCCCATGTTTGAGTTTGATAGATCAGAATTCACAATCACCCACCCCTTTTTTACCCAGATTAAACACCTAAATCTCTACAGAGCTACTGATTAAATCACAGATCTGAACCCTCTCAGCGACTCTCTGTCTCTCCCATGGAGATGTGACATTTGCCAGAGACTACTCCATAAGCACTCATCGATGGGGGTGGGGTGGGGGGGGGGTGGGGAGGACCCCAGACGGAATATGCCAGCACTTTAGGCGGACATACCCCAGAAATTTAAACAAAACTCTCAACAACAACAAAAAAAATCACCCTCTACCTCCCAAGAAAAGGGGCAGATCGTTTTTGAGAAAGACGCGACATAAACATCTTGAGTGTTACGTCATCTCCGTAAGTTTCTCTGAAGGGAAAGCTCTTGATGTTTATAATTTTTTTCGGGGCTTCAATCGATACGCTGATGTGAAACGCTCTGTATTCTGTCCCATCAACAAATAGTTATTTTAACCTGTAGTGGTGTGGAGACACAGCGATTGTGACAGCCCACAGACACACAGAGAAGGAGTTGCATTTGGGTTTTACACATGATCCTTCAGTGATTTAACACAAACAGTTTTGCAAAGTTTTTTTTTTGTTTTGCACATATAAATTTCAGTCAGGAGATATATTAATGCAAGTAATCAACAAGTTTATTAACAGTTAACACTAATGTAATATAGTCAACTTATTACTCATATAAGACAGTCAACTCATTACTCATATAAGATAGTCAACTCATTACTCATATAAGATAGTCAACTCATTACTCATATATGATAGTCAACTCATTACTCATATAAGATTGTCAACTCATTCCTCATATAAGATAGTCAACTCATTACTCATATATGATAGTCAACTCATTACTCATATAAGATAGTCAACTCATTACTCATAAATGATAGTCAACTCATTCCTCATATAAGATTGTCAATTCATTACTCATATAAGATAGTCAACTCATTACTCATATAAGATAGTCAATTCATTACTCATATAAGATAGTCAATTCATTACTCATATAAGATAGTCAACTCATTACTCATATAAGATAGTCAATTAATTACTCATATAAGATAGTCAACTCATTACTCATATAAGATAGTCAATTCATTACTCATATATGATAGTCAACTCATTACTCATATATGATAGTCAACTCATTACTCATATAAGATAGTCAATTCATTACTCATATAAGATAGTCAACTCATTACTCATATAAGATAGTCAACTCATTACTCATATAAGATAGTCAACTCATTACTCATATAAGATAGTCAATTCATTACTCATATAAGATAGTCAATTCATTACTCATATAAGATAGTCAACTCATTCCTCATATAAGATAGTCAACTCAGTACTCATATAAGATAGTCAACTCATTACTCATATATGATAGTCAACTCATTACTCATATATGATAGTCAACTCATTCCTCATATAAGATTGTCAATTCATTACTCATATAAGATAGTCAACTCATTACTCATATAAGATAGTCAATTCATTACTCATATAAGAATGTCAACTCATTACTCATATAAGATAGTCAACTCATTACTCATATATGATAGTCAATTCATTACTCATATAAGATAGTCAACTCATTACTCATATAAGATAGTCAACTCATTACTCATATAAGATAGTCAACTCATTACTCATATATGATAGTCAACTCATTACTGATATGAGATAGTCAACTCATCTGTGCAGCATGTGCATATTTGGTAGTCAGGTGTGGACATGGCTGTGCAGGGGTGAGGACAAGTGCCTTGAGTGGATGGATAATCATCATATAGTATCTATCTGACAGGCAAGTGGTATGCTTACCTCTCCAGCATATCCTACTCCCTCCCTTGATGGATTGATGTGTTGAGAATTGAGTAGAATGAATACAAGGCTGAGAAGAAATACATTCTGAGGCCCGTCCAGGGAACGGTGAATTGCTATAATACATGGTATTACCCCCCACTTCCCCCAATAACACACTTGATGTGCTTTTATCTGTGTTTAATTTACACTCTGGATGACTGCATCTCTTGAATCAGAGTGCTACACACGCCACACCTTTTTTTCCTTCTCTATTTAACTATTCAAGACAGTTAAGGACAAATTCTTATTTTACCCCGGCCAAACCCTCCCCTAATCTGGACGATGCTGGGGCCAATTGTGCGCCGCCCTATGGAACACCCGATCACAGGCCGGGTTGTGATAGAGCCCAGAATCAAACCAGGGTCTGTAGTGACCCCTTAGACCGCTGCGCCACTCGGGTGCCCCACTTCTTGATGGCGATGAGTGTGTACGATAACACATAGACAACGATGATGATGATGATGATGATCATGATGATATTGTATACATATTGGATACATAATCATATACAGTATCTTCTAATAAAATATATGTGACATGCAACACGGATGATTTATTAAAGGATGTTCTGTCCCCTCCTTTACTTCCTGTTCAACTACGACTCCGTGGCTGCGCACAACTCCAACACCATATCGAGTTTGCTGACGACATGACAGTGGTACGTAGACCTGATCACCGACGACGATGACAAGGCCTACAGGGAGGAGGTCAGTGACCTAACAACAACCTCTCCCTCAACGTCAGCAAGACAAAGGAGGTGAACGTGGACTACAGGAAACGTAGGGCTGAGCACGCCCCCTTTCACATCGACAGGGCGGGTGGAGCGTGTGTCGAGAGCTTCAAGTAACTCAGTGTCCACAAGGATCTATCATGGTCCACACACACACCAACACAGTCATGAAGAGGGCACGACAACAGACTTTCCCCCCCAGGAGGCTGATAAGATTTGGCATGGGCGCTCAGGTCCTTAAAAAGATATACAGCTGCACCATTGAGAGCATCTTGACTGGCTCCATCACCGCTTGGTATGGCAACTGCTTGGCTTGTACAAAAAGTGCAGTCATTACTAAACAGTTCAACCAACATGGATGAAAATATATTTAAATGAAATCTGACAGCGTGCGCTTTAACATCATAGTCATGGTTTGATTTCAAATTTTTTAAATATTGAGCCAAAAGAAGAAAACATGCTTCACTGTCCCAGTAATGACTTAATCATTCACATCATAGGTCTGATTGTACTGTAGAGCTCTTACACAAAATATAGCTGGAGCGCCCCGTCCTGCCCCCCATGGGTCCACCGCCATGCAGAGCCACAACCCAACACACCCCACTCAGTTTCAGGATCTTAGTGAAACATTCATTATATGTTTCAAGTGTGTTAGGCCAAGGCTAGAGCGACAACCAACAGTAAGGCAGACACCCAGGGCCAGGACTGAGCAGCCCAGCCGCTGAGGATTGCCTGAAAAGGTAACTCCACTGAGGTGGACATGTTTTCAATACTCCTTTTGTCATAGAGTATTCCATATAAGGTTTCCAGACCTTATGAACGTTGCACAGTATACCCTTACTCTTGTATCAATAAATTAGATGTATTACATAACTTGACACTTTTGCCATGCATTGTGACTTTGTGGAAGAATAACCAATCTTCCGATTAATGGCAATGCATGTCTTAGCCACTATCAATGCTAGGTTACACAGTTTCTTCTGATAAAGAGTCTCCAGTAGCAACATTTCCAAGCAAACAAAAACAGGGAGAACGGAGAACCTGTAGACATGCTGAGATTAAAGAACATACTCTTTGCCAGAATACAGCCAGCCTAATTTACAGCCTAATTTACAGCTTAACATACAGCCTAACATACAGCCTAACATACAGCCTAACATACAGCCTAACATACAGCCTAACATACAGCCTAACATACAGCTTAACATACAGCCTAACATACAGCCTAACATACAGCCTAACATACAGCCTAACATACAGCTTAACATACAGCCTAACATACAGCCTAACTTACAGCCTAACATACAGCCTAACATACAGCCTAACTTACAGCCTAACATACAGCTTAACATACAGCTTAACATACCGCCTAACATACAGCCTAACTTACAGCCTAACATACAGCTTAACATACAGTATGCAAATATGTCCCCTTTATGTTTTACACCTCCAGCGGAGGAAGTACATTTCTGAGTGCATGATATTCAGTTTCACTGACATATAGTACGGTCTACGGATGGTCTTAACCTGCAGTCGTTTATGTCTGAGATGATACTGTATGAACATGACTGGGCATTCAAACATATCTGAATCCATCCGTTATCTTCAGTAGTGTCTCCCAGGTCCTCCTCACAGTTTTGTCTGTGACATGCCTCTATTAACCCTTGATACAGGTTTGGAAATCAACTTTAGAGGTTTGTCAGAATGGCTTAAAATAGTTTAAATCTTTTGAAGTTCCTGGCTTGTCCAGTGTTTGCTGCACAGTAGAGAATAAAGTGTTGCATCTGCAAAAGTTAACCACAGCTCCATCACAGACTGGTCTTCCCTGGTTGCCTGACCCTGCTGAGACCCCTGTCGCCATCTGATCCTGCTCAGATGAGGCATGACGAAGAATGACCTTGGCGTACATTCATACATTATCCAAGAATAGAATCAATCGTTCAATATTTGAAATGACCATGATTCCCAGATCCCAGACTGCAGCCTACCAAACCAAATCAAGATGGAACTTTGTATCTATTTACTGATTGTTATAATGTACTGAAAAATTCACCTGAGCTCTGTAGACTGGTCTTCCCTGACTGTCTGACCCTGCTGGGACACCTGTCACCATCTGATCATGCTAAGAACAATCACATTTATTTATTTTACATCAGCAGATGTCACAAAGTGATATACAGAAACACAGCCTAAAACCCCAAAGAGCAAGCAATGCAGGTGTAGAAGCACGGTGGCTAGGAAAAACTCCCTAGAAAGGCAGGAACTTGGAAGAAACCTAGAGAGGAACCAGGCTCTGAGGGCAGTCCTCTTCTGGCTGTGGCGGATGGAGATTATAACAGTACATGGCCAAGATGTTCAAACGTTCATGGATGACCAGCAGGGTCAAATAATAATAATCACAGTGGTTGGGGGGGTGCAACAGGTCAGCACCTCAGGATTAAATGTCAGTTGGCTTTTCATAGCCGATCATTCAGAGTTCGAGACAGCAGGTGCAGAAGAGAGAGAGAGTCGACAACAGCAGGGCAGCATGTCTGGCAACACATCCGGTGAACAGGTCAGGGTTCCATTGCCGCAGGCAGAACAGTTGAAACTGGAGCAGCAGCACAACCAGGTGGACTGGAGACAGCAAGGATTAATCAGGCCAGGTAGTCCTGAGACGTGGTCCTAGGGCTCAGGTCCTCCGAGAGAAGAGAGAAAGAGAGATGGAGAGAGAGAGAAAGAGAGAATGAGAAAGAAAGAGAGAATTAGAGGGAGCATACTTAAATTCACACAGGACAGTGGATAGGAAAGGAGAAATACACCAGATATAACAAACTGACCCTAGCCCCCCGACACATAAACTACTGCAGCATAAATAATGGAGGCTGAGACAGGAGGGGTCGGGAGACACTGTGGCCCTGTCTGACGATACCCCCAGACAGGGCCAACCAGGCAGAATATAACCCCATCCACTTTGCCTAAGCACAGCCCCCACACCACTAGAAGGATATCTTCAACCACCAACTTACAACCCTGAGACAAGGCAGAGTATAGCCCACAAAGATCTCCCCCACGGCACGATCCCAAGAGGGGCGCCAAACCTGGACAGGAAGATCACGTCAGTGACTCAAACCACTCAAGTGACGCACCCCTCCTAGGGACGGGATGGAAGTCTCTGGCTTACTGGTGCTCAAATGTTTTGGTTCTAGTCAAGATTCTAGCAGCCGTGTTTAGCACTAACTGAAGATTATTTCGTGCTTAATACGGGTAGCCGGAAGTAGAGCATTGCAGTTGTCTAACCTAGACGTGACAAAAGCATGGATACATTTTTCTGCATCATTTTTGGACGGAAAGTTTCTGATTTTTTCAAGTAGATTGAAAAAAGCTGTTCTTGAAACAGTCTTGATATGTTCGTCAAAAGAGTGATCAGGGTCCAGAGTTACGCCGAGGTCCTTCACAGTTTTATTTGAGACGACTGTACAACCATCAAGATTAATTGTCAAATTCAACAGAAAATCTCTTTGTTTCTTGGGACCTAGAACTAGCATTTCTGTTTTGTCCGAGTTTAAAAGTAGAACATTTGCCGCCATCCACTTCCTTATGTCTGAAACACAGGCTTCCAGGGAGAGCAATTTTGGGGCTTCACCATGTGTCATCGAAATGTACAGCTGTGTGTCATTCACATAGCAGTGAAAGTTAACATTATGTTTCCGAATGACATCACCAAGAGGTAAAATATATAGTGAAAACAATAGTGGTCCTAAAACGGAGCCTTGAGGAACACCACAATTTACAGTTGGTTTGTCAGAGGACAAACCATCCACAGAGACAAACTGATATCTTTCCGACAGATAAGATCTAAACCAGGCCAGAACTTTTCCGTGTTGAACATTTTGGGTTTCCAATCTCTCCAAAAGAATGTGCAGATCGATGCTATCAAAGGCAGCACTAAGGTCTAGTAGCACGAGGACAGATGCAGAGCCTCGGTCTGACGCCATTAAAAGGTAATTTACCACCTTCACTTGTGCAGTCTCAGTGCTATGATGGGGTCTAAAACCAGACTGAAGCTTTTCATATGTATTGTTGTCTTCAGGAAGGAAGTGAGTTGCTGTGCAACAGCTTTTAATTTTTTTTTGAGAGGAATGGGAGATTTGATATCGGATGATAGTTTTTTTATATTTTCTGGGTGAAGGTTTGGCTTTTTGAAGAGAAGCTTTATTACTGCCACTTTTAGTGAGTTTGGTACACATCCGGTGGATAGAGAGACGTTAATTATGTTCAACATAGGAGGGCCAAGCACAGGAAGCAGCTCTTTCAGTAGTTTAGTTGGAATAGGGTCCAGTATGCAGCTTGAAGGTTTAGAGGCCATGATTATTTTCATCAATGTGTCAAGAGATATAGTACTAAAAACCTTGAGTGTCTCCCTTGATCCTAGGTCCTGGCAGAATTGTACAGACTCAGGACAACTGAGCTTTGGAGGTATACGCAGATGATTTGAAGAGGAGTCCGTAATTTGCTTTCTAATGATCATGATCTTTTCCTCAAAGAAGTTCATGAATTTATCACTGCTGAAAGTGAAAGCCATCCTCTCTTGGGGAATGCTGCTTTTTAGTTCGCTTTGCAACAGTATCAAAAATACATTTTTGGATTGTTCTTATTTTCCTCAATGGAGTTGGAAAGATAGGATGATCGAGCAGCAGTGAGGGCTCTTCGATACAGCACGGTACTGTCTTTCCAAGCTAGTCGGAAGAGTTCCAGTTTGGTGTAGTGCCATTTCCGTTCCAATTTTCTGGAAGCTTGTTTCAGAGTTTGGGTATTTTCTGTATACCATGACAAATGTTTCTTGCAACACAAATATTTTTTGCAACACTTAACAAAGAGCTGCAGTTAGTTTCAGAGTGAGTGACAAGGAATACATATTTCTAAAACTAAATGCATTGTTTTAGGGACAAATCATTCATTAACCCTCCTGTCGTTTCATGTAATTTAATTATGTGTTCCTGGTCCAAAATGACCGCCCCATTATAGCTGATTATAAATCCATAATAATACATATATTATCACCTAATGCTGTGTTAGATCTTTTTATGAACTTAAGTTCTTGTTAACATTACAAGTTTTGAACTTCTATTGGCTATTTATGGCCTGTTGGCCTCATTGACCTGAGCTCATACAACTAGTTTTTGAGTAAAAAAAGCATAATGTATTGTATGGATTATTTTGACTATAACAAATACTCAGATGAAACATATTGTGCTATTTATCACAGACTACTTCACTGTCAGTTTCCTGGCCTCTCTCCTCCTCTCCAGTGTCGTGATCAAAGATATGATCAAGAGCCTCACATACAGTTTATCGTTTGGTCATTGTGCTGTCACAGAATGAATTGTGATCAAGGCCTCAAAAAAGCTTTATGTACCAGAGCTGCGAGAAGAGTCCTATATATTATTGAAACAATGTAGAGATTGTTATGAGAATGCCAACAGGTGTGGTTCCTGTGGGGGAAAGATTCTATTGGGGAAAGGTTCCCGTGGGGGTTGCCATGGAAGCCAAGAAGGGGAGTGAGGTGTGTGTGTGCATTTGTGTGTGTGCTCAAACACACATGCATGTGGTGGTCTGGGAGAGGAAGTGTGTCCATCTGATGAATGAGCATGTGCCTGACCTCAATTTTATAAACTAATTGTAGTTTCACATATTAATTTCTAGTGACCGGTCATTTTTGACCGGGAACACCACAGGTGTACAAACGTTTAAAAAAAAAAAAAAAATGTAATGAAAATCATCAAAATGTATTTGGTGTGTTCAGATGCCCTGTGTGGACAAAGTCCTGGAACCTTATGACAATCAGATTAAATTAACTACATTTTTCAGAGCTGTAAATAGGTCCAATTGGACCGGAACACAACAGGAGGGTTAACCCCTAAACCTTAACTAAATCTTGTAATAAATAATATGTAAATTGAGCAAGTTGAGGTGACTAAACCGCTTGAAGTAACCCTGGATTGTAAACTGTCATGGTCAAAACATATTGATACAACAGTAGCTAAGATGAGAGTGTGTCCATAATAAAGCGCTGCTCTGCCTTCTTAACAGCACTATCAACAAGGCAGGTCCTACAGGCCCTAGTTTCTACCTTCTTAACAGCACTATCAACAAGGCAGGTCCTACAGGCCCTAGTTTCTACCTTCTTAACAGCACTATCAACAAGGCAGGTCCTACAGGTCCTAGTTTCTACCTTCTTAACAACACTATCAACAAGGCAGGTCCTACAGGCCCTAGTTTCTACCTTCTTAACAACACTATTAACAAGGCAGGTCATACAGGCCCTAGTTTCTACCTTCTTAACAACACTATTAACAAGGCAGGTCATACAGGCCCTAATTCTGTCGCACCTGGACTACTGTTCAGTCGTGTAGTCAGGTGCCACAAAAAGGGACTAACATGCTGACCACACGTTGCAAAATAAATGTACACATACATGTTATTCAATCATTGTTCCCACACTGCTCGCACGCATCAACAAGCGTCTGCTTAGCCAGGCGCTGAAATAGAACTTGGTTCTATTAGTCATGCTTAAAGCTCTCTAAGTCCCGCCTCTCACATCTCCTCATTGGTTTTTAGGAGCATATACCCAAGTGGGTGATTTAAAGATGAACTGAGGTCCACAGTCCAGTCCAGTTGGTGGTGGTAATGCACCTTAAAGTTGGTTGCCAACCTCCATATAAAGTCCAAAGAAGAAGAAGCCTGAAGTAGGAGAGCTTATTAGAAATAAACTCGGTTTACCGTTTTAACTGAGAATGAATTGTCAGAGTAGAGGACCTTGTGCATTTCAAATAAAATATCAACCTAACGTTTATATCACAGGACAAATTAGCTAGCAACAGCAAGCTAGCAAGCTAAATTGCCATAAATGTTTGCTTATTGACCTGTCCCGAAATAAACATAATTGGTTCAGAGTTTTCATATTTCAACTTGCGTGTCCTGATTGCGTCTGGTGTCGGAAAAATATCAACATGCGCAGGCAGACACACGCGCGGGTGCTGTCTGGTCAACGTGTTAGGAACATTTCATTTGGCTCAGAACAGGGCAGCACGGCTGGCCCTTGGATGTACACAGAGAGCTAATAATATGCTTGTCAATATCTCCTGGCTGAAAGTTGAGGAGAGATTGACTTCTTCGCTACTTGTCTTTGTGAGAGTTATTGACATGTTGAAAGCACCGAGCTGTCTGTTTGAACTACTGGCACACAGCTCGGACACCCATGCATACCCCACAAGACATGACAACAGAGGTGTCTTCACAGTCCCAAGTCCAGAACACACTATGGGAGGTGCACAGTACAGCCATGACTACATGGAACTCTATTCCACATCAGGTAACTGATGCAAGCAGTAGATGTCAATACAAAAAAAACAGATAAAAAAACACCTTATGGAACAGCGGGGACTGTGAAGCAACACAAACATTGGCACAGACACATGCCTACACACACACGATAACATACGCACTATACACACACATAACCATGGAATTAGTTCTGTAGATAAGTGGTAGTGGTGGAGTAGGGGCCTGAGGGCACACGATGTGTTGTGAAAATGTTTGAATGTATTGTGATGTTTTTAAAATGGTATAACTGCGTTAATTTTGCTGGTCCCCAGGAAGAACAGCAACTAATGGGTAATAAATACAAATACAACAATCAGGCTAGGTAGTCCTGAGGCATGATCCTAGGGCTCAGGGCCTCCGGGAGGGGAGGGAGAGAGAAAGAATTAGAGGGAGCATGATCCTAGGGCTCAGGGCCTCCGGGAGGGGAGGGAGAGAGAAAGAATTAGAGGGAGCATGATCCTAGGGCTCAGGGCCTCCGGGAGGGGAGGGAGAGAGAAAGAATTAGAGGGAGCATGATCCTAGGGCTCAGGGCCTCCGGGAGGGGAGGGAGAGAGAAAGAATTAGAGGGAGCATGATCCTAGGGCTCAGGGCCTCCGGGAGGGGAGGGAGAGAGAAAGAATTAGAGGGAGCATGATCCTAGGGCTCAGGGCCTCCGGGAGGGGAGGGAGAGAGAAAGAATTAGAGGGAGCATGATCCTAGGGCTCAGGGCCTCCGGGAGGGGAGGGAGAGAGAAAGAATTAGAGGGAGCATGATCCTAGGGCTCAGGGCCTCCGGGAGGGGAGGGAGAGAGAAAGAATTAGAGGGAGCATGATCCTAGGGCTCAGGGCCTCCGGGAGGGGAGGGAGAGAGAAAGAATTAGAGGGAGCATGATCCTAGGGCTCAGGGCCTCCGGGAGGGGAGGGAGAGAGAAAGAATTAGAGGGAGCATGATCCTAGGGCTCAGGGCCTCCGGGAGGGGAGGGAGAGAGAAAGAATTAGAGGGAGCATGATCCTAGGGCTCAGGGCCTCCGGGAGGGGAGGGAGAGTGAAAGAATTAGAGGGAGCATGATCCTAGGGCTCAGGGCCTCCGGGAGGGGAGGGAGAGAGAAAGAATTAGAGGGAGCATGATCCTAGGGCTCAGGGCCTCCGGGAGGGGAGGGAGAGAGAAAGAATTAGAGGGAGCATACTTAAATTCACACAGGACACCGGATAAGACAGGATAATTACACCAGATATAACAGACTGACCCTAGCCCCCCGGCACATAGACTATTGCATCATAGATACTGGAGACTGAGACGGGTGGGTCGGAGGACACTGTGGCCCCGTCCACCGATATCAGGGCCAACCAGGCAGGATATAACCACACCCACTTTGCCAAAGCACAGCCCCCACACCAGTAGAGGGATATCAACAGACCACCAACTTACTACCCTGAGACAAGGCCGAGAGTATAGCCCACGAAGATCTCCTCCACTGAACGAACTCGAGGGGGGTGCCAACCCGGACAGGAAGATCACGTCAGTGACTCAACCCACACAAGTGATGCACCCCTCCTAGGGACGGCATGAAAGAGCACCAGTAAGCCAGTGACTCAGCCCCTGTAATAGGGTTAGAGGCAGAGAATCCCAGTGGAGAGAGGGGAACCGGCCAGGCAGAGACAGCAAGGGCGGTTCGTTGCTCCAGAGCCTTTCCGTTCACCTTCACACTCCTGGGCCAGACTACACTCAATCATAGGACCTACTGAAGAGATGAGTCTTCAATAAAGACTTATCTCTCACATGGATAGGCAGACCATTCCATAAAAATGGAGCTCTATAGGAGAAAGCCCTGCCTCCAGCTGTTTGCTTAAAAATTATAGGAACATTAAGGAGGCCTGCGTCTTGTGACCGTAGCGTACATGTGGGTATGTACGGCAGGACCAAATCGGAGAGTAAGGTAGGAGCATACCCATGTAATACTTTGTAATTTAGCAGTAAAACCTTGAAATCCGCCCTTGCCTTAGAGAGGCTAACACTGGAGTAATAAGACATGGTGAGCATAGTGTTGTGTACGGACTGTGCACCATGACAGTGAAGCCTGCAGAGCTATTTATACCATGTCAGTGTGAAAAGTAAGGAATTATTTGACTACCTGTCAGTCTAGTTAGTTCACCCTGTTATCCACAGTCTATTGGACTACCTATCTGTCTACTTAGTTCACCCTGTTCTCCACGGTCTATTGGACTATCTATCTGTCTTCTTAGTTCACACTGTTCTCCACGGTCTATTGGACTACATATCTGCCTACTTAGTTCACACTGTTCTCCACGGTCTATTGGACTATCTATCTGTCTTCTTAGTTCACCCTGTTCTCCACGGTCTATTGGACTACATATCTGCCTACTTAGTTCACACTGTTCTCCACGGTCTATTGGACTATCTATCTGTCTTCTTAGTTCACCCTGTTCTCCACGGTCTATTGGACTACCTATCTGTCTAGTTAGTTCACCCTGTTCTCCACGGTCTATTGGACTACCTATCTGTCTAGTTAGTTCACCCTGTTCTCCACGGTCTATTGGACTACCTATCAGTCTAGTTAGTTCACCCTGTTCTCCACGGTCTATTGGACTACATATATGTCTTCTTAGTTCACCCTGTTCTCCACGGTCTATTGGACTACCTATCTGTCTAGTTAGTTCACCCTGTTCTCCACGGTCTATTGGACTACCTATCAGTCTTCTTAGTTCACCCTGTTCTCCACGGTCTATTGGACTATCTATCTGACTTCTTAGTTCACACTGTTCTCCACGGTCTATTGGACTACATATCTGTCTACGCCTAACGTAGCCCAGGCAAACTCATTCCAAAGACCGAAAGTGATTTATTTTAGAGCATTTTTAGCTATTCCATCATGTCCGTGGCTCTCAGACAGGGTCCCTGTTGTTATTCTCAACATGTTGCCATTGATTAAAGCTCAGGTATACACAATTAAACCACTTTCTGTTAGCACAGGGAAACCTAATCCAAACCCAATGGCTCGTCTCCTCTGTTGTAACACCTATTAAAACAGCACAGGACCACGGCGCCAAACCTGGATGTATACACTAGTAACTGTTCTCAGACCTGCCGGAGCACTGCAGAACCCACGTTGACAGGAATCCTACATGACATCTACAAATAAACATAGCCATAACTTCCACATTAGCTGATTTGCTGCCCATATAAAACACAATTATGTGGACAGAAATGATGGTGAAAGGAGTTTCCAGCCTGAATCTCTCTCAAACTGGTTTTGGCATACCTATCCTCAGTCACTGTCAGCAGTATTGTAGCAGGCCTTCTGTCTAAAGCTATGGGTTATATTTCATCGACGATTGTTGAAAGATATGGAAAAAAATGGCACATCAGGACATCAGAGACATCAGGACATCAGGACATCAGGACATCAGAGACATCAGAGACATCAGGACATCAAGGCATCAGAGACATCAGGACATCAGAGACATCAGAGACATTAGGAAATCAGAGACATCAGGACATCAGGACATCAAGGCATCAGAGACATCAGGACATCAGAGACATCAGGACATCAGAGACAGTAGGACATCAGAGACATCAGGACATCAGAGACATCAGGACATCAGAGACAGTAGGACATCAAAGATATCAGAACATCAGGACATCAAAGACATCAGAACATCAGAACATCAGGACATCAGGAAATCAGAGACATCAGGACATAAGAGACATCATGACAAATCATTGCATCAGAGACATCAGGACATCAAGACATGCAGACAAGAGTGGCCTTCAATCCTCAAAAACGATATAATTGGATTTACCATGGAAACAACCAGCTAGGGAGGTTAGGAACCATGGAAACAACCAGTCAGAGAGGTTAGGAACCATGGAAACAACCAGCCAGAGAGGTTAGGAACCATGGAAACAACCAATCAGAGAGGTTAGGAACCATGGAAACAACCAGTCAGAGAGGTTAGGAACCTTGGAAACAACCAGCCAGGGAGGTTAGGAACCATGGAAACAACCAGTCAGAGAGGTTAGGAACCATGGAAACAACCAGCTAGGGAGGTTAGGAACCATGGAAACAACCAGCCAGAGAGGTTAGGAACCGTGGAAACCACCAGCCAGAGAGTTTAGGAACCGTGGAAACCACCAGCCAGAGAGGTCAGGAACCATAGAAACAACCAGCCAGAGAGATTAGGAACCATGGAAACACACAGCCAGAGAGGTTAGGAACCATGGAAACAACCAGCTAGGTAGGTTAGGAACCATGGAAACAACCAGCCAGAGAGGTTAGGAACCATGGAAACAACCAGCCAGGGAGGTTAGGAACCATGGAAACAACCAGCCAGAGAGGTTAGGAACCATGGAAACAACCAGCAAGAGAGGTTAGGAACCATGGAAACAACCAGCCAGGGAGGTTAGGAACCATGGAAACAACCAGTCAGAGAGGTTAGGAACCATGGAAACACACAGCCAGAGAGGTTAGGAACCATGGAAACAACCAGCTATGGAGGTTAGGAACCATGGAAACAACCAGCCAGAGAGGTTAGGAACCGTGGAAACAACCAGCTATGGAGGTTAGGAACCGTGGAAACAACCAGCCAGAGAGGTTAGGAACCATGGAAACAACCAGCCAGGGAGGTTAGGAACCATGGAAACAACCAGCCAGAGAGGTTAGGAACCATGGAAACACACAGCCAGAGAGGTTAGGAACCATGGAAACAACAAGCCAGAGAGGTTAGGAACCATGGAAACAACCAGCCAGAGAGGTTAGGAACCATGGAAACAACCAGCCAGAGAGGTTAGGAACCATGGAAACACACAGCCAGAGAGGTTAGGAACCATGGAAACCACCAGTCAGAGAGGTTAGGAACCATGGAAACCACCAGTCAGAGAGGTTAGGAACCATGGAAACAACCAGTCAGAGAGGTTAGGAACCATGGAAACCACCAGCTAGAGAGGTTAGGAACCATGGAAACCACCAGTCAGAGAGGTTAGGAACCGTGGAAACAACCAGCCAGAGAGGTTAGGAACCATGGAAACAACCAGCCAGAGAGGTTAGGAACCATGGAAATACCAGCCAGAGAGGTTATTAACCATGGAAACTTCAGCCAGAGAGGTTAGGAACCATGGAAACCACCAGTCAGAGAGGTTAGGAACCCATGGAAACAACCAGCTAGGGAGGTTAGGAACCATGGAAACAACCAGCCAGAGAGGTTAGGAACCGTGGAAACCACCAGCCAGAGAGGTTAGGAACCGTGGAAACAACCAGCTAGGGAGGTAAGGAACCATGGAAACAACCAGCCAGGGAGGTTAGGAACCATGGAAACCACCAGCCAGAGAGGTTAGGAACCATGGAAACAACCAGCCAAAGAGGTTAGCAACCATGGAAACAACCAGTCAGAGAGGTTAGGAACCACGGAAACAACCAGCTAGGGAGGTTAGGAACCATGGAAACAACCAGTCAGAGAGGTTAGGAACCATGGAAACAACCAACCAGAGAGGTTAGGAACCGTGGAAACAACCAGCCAGAGAGGTTAGGAACCATGGAAACAACCAGCCAGAGAGGTTAGGAACCATGGAAACCACCAGTCAGAGAGGTTAGGAACCATGGAAACCACCAGTCAGAGAGGTTAGGAACCATGGAAACAACCAGTCAGAGAGGTTAGGAACCATGGAAACCACCTGCAAGAGAGGTTAGGAACCATGGAAACCACCAGTCAGAGAGGTTAGGAACCGTGGAAACAACCAGCCAGAGAGGTTAGGAACCATGGAAACAACCAGCCAGAGAGGTTAGGAACCATGGAAATACCAGCCAGAGAGGTTATTAACCATGGAAACTTCAGCCAGAGAGGTTAGGAACCATGGAAACAACCAGTCAGAGAGGTTAGGAACCATGGAAACAACCAGCCAGAGAGGTTAGGAACCATGGAAATACCAGCCAGAGAGGTTAATAACCATGGAAACTTCAGCCAGAGAGGTTAGGAACCATGGAAACCACCAGTCAGAGAGGTTAGGAACCCATGGAAACAACCAGCTAGGGAGGTTAGGAACCATGGAAACAACCAGCCAGAGAGGTTAGGAACCGTGGAAACCACCAGCCAGAGAGGTTAGGAACCGTGGAAACAACCAGCTAGGGAGGTAAGGAACCATGGAAACAACCAGCAAGAGAGGTTAGGAACCATGGAAACAACCAGCCAGGGAGGTTAGGAATCATGGAAACAACCAGTCAGAGAGGTTAGGAACCATGGAAACAACCAGCTATGGAGGTTAGGAACCGTGGAAACAACCAGTCAGAGAGGTTAGGAACCATGGAAACAACCAGCTATGGAGGTTAGGAACCGTGGAAACAACCAGCCAGAGAGGTTAGGAACCATGGAAACAACCAGCCAGGGAGGTTAGGAACCATGGAAACAACCAGCCAGGGAGGTTAGGAACCATGGAAACAACCAGCCAGAGAGTTTAGGAATCATGGAAACACACAGCCAGAGAGGTTAGGAACCATGGAAACAACCAGCCAGAGAGATTAGGAACCATGGAAACAACCAGCCAGAGAGGTTAGGAACCATGGAAACAACCAGCCAGAGAGGTTAGGAACCATGGAAACAACCAGTCAGAGAGGTTAGGAACCATGGAAACAACCAGCCAGAGAGGTTAGGAACCATGGAAACAACCAGCCAGAGAGGTTAGGAACCATGGAAACAACCAGCCAGAGAGGTTAGGAACCATGGAAACAACCAGCCAGAGAGTTTAGGAACCATGGAAACAACCAGCCAGAGAGGTTAGGAACCATGGAAACACACAGCCAGAGAGGTTAGGAACCGTGGAAACAACCAGCCAGAGAGGTTAGGAACCATGGAAACAACCAGCCAGAGAGGTTAGGAACCATGGAAACAACCAGCCAGAGAGGTTAGGAACCATGGAAACAACCAGCCAGAGAGGTTAGGAACCATGGAAACAACCAGCCAGAGAGGTTAGGAACCATGGAAACAACCAGCCAGAGAGGTTATTAACCATGGAAACACCAGCCAGAGAGGTTAGGAACCATGGAAACAACCAGCCAGAGAGGTTAGGAACCATGGAAACAACCAGCCAGAGAGGTTAGGAACCATGGAAACAACCAGCCAGAGAGGTTAGGAACCATGGAAACACCAGCCAGAGGGGTTAGGAACCATGGAAACAACCAGACAGAGAGGTTAGGAACCATGGAAACAACCAGCCAGAGAGGTTAGGAACCATGGAAACAACCAGCCAGAGAGGTTAGGAACCATGGAAACAACCAGCCAGAGAGGTTAGGAACCATGGAAACAACCAGCCAGAGAGGTTAGGAACCATGGAAACAACCAGCCAGAGAGGTTAGGAACCATGGAAACAACCAGCCAGAGAGGTTAGGAACCATGGAAACAACCAGCCAGAGAGGTTAGGAACCATGGAAACAACCAGCCAGAGAGGTTAGGAACCATGGAAACAACCAGCCAGAGAGGTAAGAAATCAAGCTGCTGCCCATACTGTAAACTGTAATAAAAATTAAACTGTTCACAATTCAGATTCTTAATGCTGATAGAAACCTGATGATATGCTGATGAAGGGGAGTTAGGACTTTGGGGGGGGGGGGGGGGGGGGCAGGATGAAGTTCTCTGTGGCACCCCCTGTGGTCGAGGCAAGGCAAGCTGAGAAGCTGAATGTGGCATATTGCAAAATCCCTCTTCAAACACACACACACACCGACTCAAGCCCCCCTGCCCTTGCTGACTGTGTAGCATTGGCTGGCAGTAGTATGAACCCACCACAGTCTCTAGTCCCAGTTTTCATTACTGACCTCCAGTGCACGCCCCCAAGTTAACGCCCCTGTGTTCAATGTTACCCTCCAACTGAGTCAGGGCCAAATCACTTCTCAACCTACTCTTATTGTCTCATTGACAAAATGCCTCCTGCGGAGACCCTGTTTCACACACACACACACACACACACACACACACACACACACACACACACACACACACACACACACACACACACACACACACACACACACACACACACACACACACACACACACACACACACACAGGTACTTTGCAAAGGAAACAACAACTCTCTTTATCTAAATCCATACTATTGAGCACCGCCACTTCATTGAGCCATGGGTGGGCGAGGTTTAAGTCGCCGAATCCATCTCAGCTACGGCTGAGCACCTCGAGCTCCCGTTCTGTTCTGCTGTGTTGAACAGCTTGGTATTGGAATGAATCTCTACTTGAGCGTGTATTCAGATATCGGATTCAACACATTTTTTTTTTACGGTATTGTATTGTGTTAGCCGGGAGATCCTGTGGATTGAGTGCCAAGTTTATCACAGATGCCTCAAGGCTGACTGATGGATTTTGATGCCCACGGGCAGAGGGCTGGGAAAGCCATAAGAAGGTCATAAGAAAGCCATAAGGAGGTCATAAGAAGGTCACAAAAAGGTCACAAAAAGGTCATAAGGAAGGGGCCCGTCTGTTTCTCGTTCAGCGCATCCAGTTAAATGCTCGATTACCATCTGTGTTCATGTGATCACCTTACCACTTGAGGCCTATAGGGCCTACCCCGCTCCGGCACTGTTATTCATTGACTGAGAGATCTCAGCATGACATGGGAATGTGGGAAACAAACACAAGAAAACACATGGTGTACGGTTACAATAATACGACGATTGTGGAAAGTCAGATTAATATAATAGTTTGTGTTAACGTTTACATGCTTTTGTAAGAAAAAAATGATTTCCCTAATTATCCTGTTTACATGGACACATCTGAAATCAGGCTAAATGTAAACATTCTACCGGCTAGCGACCATGTTATTTTTTTTCCGGACATATCAAGTTTGCTATTTCTTTTCCTCCCAGAAACTCTCTTCACTTGAGCATAAGAGGGAAGCTTACGCTACCAGTGCTGGCACAAACGGTCAGATCAAATACACTGCTGGAAAGATGATTAACTGTTGCTTAATAATGTCCTAAATAATCATTTGACTTTACGCCGTTTAAGATAAGCAAAGTAAGGTGTTTACATACTCGACCTACCTGCCATAATCAGTTTAATAGTGAATTATTAGTGTCCATGCAAACACACATGACTGTCTTCCTCTTCTACAGTCCGAACCAGAAGCAAAAGCTGGTGGAGAATACGTAGCCAGTCGATATTATGTTCAAATGTTTTATTTATTAGTAACAGACTGTATAGGTTTTGTTCAATTCCAGCTCTTACATCTAAACTGTCTAGCCTTAGAGCCTAGGCCGAGAGTTGTGTGTTTGCTCAGCTTGGACCATAGGTTTAATTTTTGCCCCCCCCCTGAAACCAGCTGAATTCTCCTCTGCTTTCTCACACAGGATATATTGAACAATGGTACTTTGATTCAGAAGGAAGTGCATCTCTGTGGGTCCACGTTCAGAAAGACGACTCAGAAGTAGTAGCGCTTGTTAGGAGGGCATCAGTGTTTTTTTGTTATATCAAAAGCACACTGTGTTGCCGGTGTCCTTTGACCTTAGACGTGCGCAGTGGGATTATCGGTGTCTACGGCTCTGTGAGTCCAGCCCGTTCTGAGTCAGTGGATGAACTACAATATATGTCATCGTAACATACGCATTTTTAGAAACACACATATAGACACATACCCATTTTTTTTTACACTACTGACCCAAACCATAGCTGACTCAAGCCTAGCTGACTCAAGCCTAGCTGACTCAAGCCTAGCTGACTCAAACCATAGCTGACTCAAGCCTAGCTGACTCAAACCATAGCTGACTCAAGCCTAGCTGACTCAAGCCTAGCTGACTCAAGCCTAGCTGACTCAAGCCATAGCTGACTCAAGCCTAGCTGACTCAAACCATAGCTGACCCAAACCATAGCTGACTCAAGCCTAGCTGACTCAAATCATAGCTGACTCAAACCATAGCTGACTCAAGCCGAGCTGACTCAAGCCGAGCTGACTCAAGCCGAGCTGACTCAAGCCGAGCTGACCCAAGCCGAGCTGACCCAAGCCGAGCTGACCCAAGCCGAGCTGTATCACGCTGTCCTGGTTTAAGCCTCCACTATAGTTCCTGGAATCGTGCTGAAAAGGAAAATGTGAACATAAACTATTTGAGCCTGCATAGTACAGTTCAGTTTGGCATGACAAAAGAGTAGATGGGTTAAATCCCCTTCAATAACAAGAGTGTAAAATACTTCAGAGTTGCTGTCATTTAAATAGTACACCACAAACAGGTGTGAGAATTATTTTTTGTTAATCTAATTGAACGCCAGATAACTTAATTAGGAGGTAGTGCAATAGCTTCATTATTTTGTAATTAATAGATATACATGAAAACATTCAATTAATTTGACACTCCATTATGAACTGTCATCAGAAATAAAATAATTAGCAGCTGCTTAATGTGTACTGAGAGTGTATTTAATTGAACTTACTAATTAACCGCAAGTCTTCTGAAATAAGATCTTTCCCGCTAATAAGTTAAGTCTTAGGACTTAATCAAACTGCTCAATTGACTTGTATTCACAACTTTAAAGTCTTTCCCTCTTTATTTACATGAGCGTGTGTGAGCTGTATACACCGACAAAATAGCAACTCCCAAGGACTTTAAACGTTTTAAAGCGTCCAGTCCCGCTCCAGGGCAGGAGCCTTCCTCTGCGCCGGTGCCCAGTCCAGACACGGAGTCCAGCCCAGCGCCATGGTCAGAGTCCTCCTTTGCGCCGGTGCCCAGTCCAGGCACGGCGTTCAGCCCGGCGCCATGGTCGGATCCGGGGTCTGGGGGGGCGCACCGGAGCTGCCACCGACACTAGTCACCCCCCCTAACCCCCCCATTTGGTTTCAGGTTTTGCGGCCGGAGTCCGCACCTTTGGGGAGGGGGGGGGGGGGTACTGTCACGCCCTGGACCATAGAGAGCCCTTGTTTCTCTATAGTGTAGTAGGTCATGGCGTGACTTGAGGGTACTCTAGTTTAATATTTCTATGTTGTGATCTAGTTTATATTTTCTATGTTGGTGATTTGTATGATTCCCAATTAGAGGCAGCTGGTAATTGTTGTCTCTAATTGGGGATCATATTTAAGTAGATATTTCTCCCACCTGTGTTTGTGGGATATTGTTATGTGTTTGTGCACCACGTCGTCACGTTTAGTTGTTCGTTTATTTGATTTATTTGTTTTTACTTTGAGTTTCACTTTTCAATAAATATGTGGAACACAACATCCTCTGCGCCTTGGTCCCGTTCTTACGACAGCCGTGACACAAAGCTTGCCTCACAGCAGTTGCAAGCAAGATGTTCCTTCACAGGACTGTGTGAGCAGAGGATATCGTTTACAGCTAATTGCCTGTGGGTCCCTCACTTCAGAACACTTGGTACAACTTGTGAAACATCCCCCAAACCACATACCCGACAACACTCCGCTGGCCAAGTCTTCAAAAGAACAAACACACACACACAAATACACATATTTCTGGTTTCTGTAATTAATAAACAAGGGAACTTCAAAGCCACTGTGTTGTCACAGAGCCTCCCCTGCTAAATGGCACCATCTTCAAGACATGGAGGAACCTTCATGGAGGAACAATTAGGAGGAACCATCATAGAGGAACCATCCTTATAGAACCATCGTGGAGGAACCATCGTGGAGGAACCATCGTGGAGGAACCATCGTGAAGGAACCATCATGGAGGAACCATCGTGGAGAAACCATCGTGGAGGAACCATCCTTATAGGACCATCATGGAGGAACCATCGTGGAGGAAACATCGTGTAGGAACTATCCTTATAGGACCATCATGGAGGAACCATCGTGGAGGAACCATCGTGAAGGAACCATCGTGGAGGAACCATCGTGGAGGAACCATCATGGAGGAACCATCCTTATAGGACCATCATGGAGGAACCATCGTGGAGGAACCATCATGAAGGAACCATCATGGAGGAACCATCCTTATAGGACCATCATGGAGGAGCCATCCTTATAGGACCATCATGGAGGAACCATCGTGGAGGAACCATCGTGGAGGAACCATCATGGAGGCACCATCATGGAGGAACCATCCTTATAGGACCATCATGGAGGAACCATCGTGGAGGAACCATCGTGGAGGAACCATCATGGAGGAACCATCCTTATAGGACCATCATGGAGGAACCATCGTGGAGGAACCATCGTGGAGGAACCATCATGGAGGAACCATCCTTATAGGACCATCATGGAGGAACCATCCTTATAGGACCATCATGGAGGAACCATCATGGAGGAACCATGATGGAGGAACAATCATTATAGGACCATCATGGAGGAACCATCATGGAGGAACCATCATGGAGGAACTAGCATGGTGGAACCATCATGAAGGAACCATCATGGAGGAACCATCATGGAGGAACCATCATGGAGGAACCATCATTATAGGACCATCATGGAGGAACCATCGTGGAGGAACCATCATGAAGGAACCATCATGAAGGAACCATCATGGAGGAACCATCATGAAGGAACCATCATGGAGGGACCATCATGGAGGAACCATCATTGAAGAACCATCGTGGAGGAACCATCATGGAGGAACCATCATGGATGAACAATCATTATAGGACCATCATGGAGGAACCATCATGGAGGAACCATCATGGAGGAACCATCATGGAGGAACCATCGTTATAGGACCATCATGGAGGAACCATCATGGAGGAACCATCGTGGTGGAACCATCGTGGAGGAACCATCCTTATTGGACCATCATGGAGGAACCATCCTTATAGGACCATCATGGAGGAACCATCATGGAGGAACCATCATGGAGGAACAATCCTTATAGGACCATCATGGAGGAACCATCATGGAGGAACAATCATTATAGGACCATCATGGAGGAACCATCCTTATAGGACCATCATGGAGGAACCATCATGGAGGAACAATCATTATAGGACCATCATGGAGGAACCATCATGGAGGACCCAGCATGGTGGAACCATCATGAAGGAACCATCATGGAGGAACCATCCTTATAGGACCATCATGGAGGAACCATCATGGAGGAACAATCATTATAGGACCATCATGGAGGAACCATCATGGAGGAACCATCATGGAGGAACCATCATGAAGGAACCATCGTGGAGGAACCATCATGGAGGAACCATCATGGAGGAACCATCATGGAGGAACCTCAGATTAAATAAAAGCCACTAGATGATTACAGCACCAGAGATGATATGGGGACAGGTAGACATAAATACTAATTTAGAAAGTTCTGAAAACTTGTTTGATCAATATTCATCACTAACACAAAATCATTTTGGCTGGGCTTACTTAATCTTCATAGACTCATACACAAAATGTGAATATTAGAATGTCATATTCTGAATAAATTCTTGTTCATCTTTATTTATTTATTATAGTTGATGACATGAAGTGAACCAAAGTGGTTATGTGGCTCTGTGGTTATGTGGCTCTGTGGTTATGTGGCTCTGTGGTTATGTGGTTATGTGGCTCTGTGGTTGTGGCTCTGTGGTTATGTGGCTCTGTGGTTATGTGGATCTGTGGTTATGTGGTTATGTGGCTCTGTGGTTATGTGGCTCTATGGTTATGTGGCTCTATGGTTATGTGGCTCTGTGGTTATGTGGCTCTGTGGTTGTGGCTCTGTGGTTATGTGACTCTGTGGTTGTGGCTCTGTGGTTATGTGGCTCTGTGGTTATGTGGCTCTGTGGTTATGTGGCTCTGTGGTTGTGGCTCTGTGGTTATGTGGATCTGTGGTTATGTGGATCTGTGGTTATGTGGTTATGTGGCTCTGTGGTTATGTGGCTCTGTGGTTATGTGGCTCTGTGGTTATGTGGCTCTGTGGTTATGTGGCTCTGTGGTTGTGGCTCTGTGGTTATGTGGCTCTGTGGTTATGTGGCTCTGTGGTTATGTGGCTCTGTGGCTCTGTGGTTATGTGGATCTGTGGTTATGTGGCTCTGTGGTTATGGACAATGTTGTCCCCAAGCATTTCTCACAGGCAACACCATTTGAATGAAGTTTTACAGGATGTCCATTTCCTAACATCATGAACACAGTCTAAGTGGAACAATATCCAGGACTGTTTTCAGCCTGAATCCCAAATGAGTATGTGGACTTGGTGCCTCTCTAGGTCAGTTTTATTCAAACTTTTTCAGAAGGGGACACCATTTCTTTCGCCATAATTAATTGGGGATACCATTTCTTTTGCCAGAATTAATTGGGGATACCATTTCTTTCCTGCAATAATTTATTTTGACATCACCCCACCCCAGATATCTATATTTTATTTAATCACATGGTTAACCAGGATATAATGACACAACCTTGAAATCAGTATATTTTGTTTTTTGACATGAACAAATAACCTTAAATTCATTAAATGTTAATCTCATCAAAAAAACATTTAAAAACAATAAATATATTTACTTAATAGAATTTAATTTTAAAATGTTGCATATTGTCCCATATAATAATCTGTAATCTACATTTTTGATTCCTAAAAAAAAACTACAGTTCCCCCGACGTTCAACAATCTATAGATTAATACTGAAGAATGTATCTGTTTCATATGATTGTGTTTTCATTGCTTTTCATATATAGTGCAATTGATGTGTATATACTTATGTATTGTGTATATACTTATGTGTAGTGTAATTGTTGTTATTTGATGTGTTGTACACATCGTCATTGTAAATAAGAATTCGGTCTCAATTGACTTACCTAAATAAATAAATAAAATAAAAAAATAGGACTGTCTTTCACCTCCAATAATTTTCAGTCTTCTGTTTTGGTCTATTTTGAATTCCATTACTACGACTATTACTGACTTATACGAAAGAATTGCAGGCGCTTTAAATTGTTTCCATGTTTTCAATTCATCCCCCTTCTATCACCACAGACAGCATCTCTCTTTCTCTCTTACCCTCTATCTTCTCATTCAGACTATCCCGCTGATGGAAACGGGGCAAGCAAATTGTACACACACCACTTCCTGCCTTGAGGGCTACATGATTCACTTCCAGATTTTTCAGTCTTTTCCCCCCTCTGTCTTTCTAAGATGATCATCCCAGCATGTCAAGGCTTTAAAGTGCATCCTCATAGTTCAACTAAACTCAACTTTGGGCCTAACCCCCCTCAGATCGGCTTGATTTAAAAAAGGGGAAAAATAGACATTTATTTCTCCCTGACCGCCAGTGGATAAGTGATTTCTCCCTGACCGCCAGTGGATAAGTGATTTCTCCTTGACCGCCAGTGGATAAGTGATTTCTCTCTGACCGCCAGAGGATAAGTGATTTCTCCCTGACCGCCAGTGTATAAGTGATTTCTCCTTGACCGCCAGTGGCTAAGTGATTTCTCCATGACCGCCAGTGGATAACTGATTTCTCCCTGACCGCCAGTGGATAAGTGATTTCTCCCTGACCGCCAGTGGCTAAGTGATTTCTCCCTGACCGCCAGTGGATAAGTGATTTCTCTCTGACCGCCAGTGGATAAGTGATTTCTCCCTGACCGCCAGTGGATAAGTGATTTCTCCCTGACCGCCAGTGGATAAGTGATTTCTCCATGACCGCCAGTGGATAAGTGATATCGCTCTGACCGCCAGTGGATAAGTGATTTCTCCCTGACCGCCAGTGGATAAGTGATATCTCTCTGACCGCCAGTGGATAAGTGATTTCTCCCTGACCGCTAGTGGATAAGTGATTTCTCCCTTACCGCCAGTGGATAAGTGATTTCTCCCTGACCGCCAGTGGATAAGTCAAATCAAATCAAGTTTATTTTATATAGCCCTTCGTACATCAGCTAATATCTCGAAGTGCTGTACAGAAACCCAGCCTAAAACCCCAAACAGCAAGCAATGCAGGTGTAGAAGCACGGTGGCTAGGAAAAACTCCCTAGAAAGGCCAAAACCTAGGAAGAAACCTAGAGAGGAACCAGGCTATGAGGGGTGGCCAGTCCTCTTCTGGCTGTGCCGGGTGGAGATTATAACAGAACATGGCCAAGATGTTCAAAATGTTCATAAGTGACAAGCATGGTCAAATAATAATCAGGAATAAATGTCAGTTGGCTTTTCATAGCCTATCATTAAGAGGTGAAAACAGCAGGTCTGGGACAGGTAGGGTTTCCATAACCGCAGGTAGAACAGTTGAAACTGGAATAGCAGCAAGGCCAGGTGGACTGGGGACAGCAAGGAGTCATCATGCCCGGTAGTAAGTGATTTCTCCATGACCACCAGTGGATAAGTGATATCTCTCTGACCGCCAGTGGATAAGTGATTTCTCCCTGACCACCAGTGGATAAGTGATTTCTCCCTGACCGCTAGTGGATAAGTGATTTCTCCTTGACCGCCAGTGGATAAGTGATTTCTCTCTGACCGCCAGTGGATAAGTGATTTCTCCCTGACCGCCAGTGGCTAAGTGATTTCTCTCTGACAGCCAGTGGCTAAGTGATTTCTCCATGAACGCCAGTGGATAAGTGATTTCTCCCTGACCACCAGTGGATAAGTGATTTCTCTCTGACTGTAGTGGATAAGTGATTTCTCTCTGACTGTAGTGGATAAGTGATTTCTCTCTGACTGTAGTGGATAAGTGATTTCTCTCTGACTGCCAGTGGCTAAGTGATTTCTCCCTGACCGCCAGTGGATAAGTGATTTCTCCCTGACCGCCAATGGATAAGTGATTTCTCTCTGACCGCCAGTGGATAAGTGATTTCTCCCTGACCGCCAGTGGATAAGTGATTTCTCCCTGACCGCCCGTGGATAAGTGATTTCTCCCTGACCGCCAGTGGATAAGTGATATCTCTCTGACCGCCAGTGGATAAGTGATTTCTCCATGACCACCAGTGGATAAGTGATATCTCTCTGACCGCCAGTGGATAAGTGATTTCTCCCTGACCGCCAGTGGATAAGTGATTTCTCCCTGACCGCCAGTGGATAAGTGATTTCTCCCTGACCGCCAGTGGATAAGTGATATCTCTCTGACCGCCAGTGGATAAGTGATTTCTCCATGACCACCAGTGGATAAGTGATATCTCTCTGACCGCCAGTGGATAAGTTATTTCTCCCTGACCGCCAGTGGATAAGTGATTTCTCCCTGACCGCCAGTGGATAAGTGATTTCTCCCTCACCGCCAGTGGATAAGTGATATCTGTCTGACCGCCAGTGGATAAGTGATTTCTCCCTCACCGCCAGTGGATAAGTGATGTCTCTCTGACCGCTAGAGGATTAGTGATTTCTCTCTGACTGTAGTGGATAAGTGATGTCTCTCTGACCGCCAGTGGATAAGTGATTTCTCCTTGACCGCTAGAGGATAAGTGATTTCTCCCTGACCGCCAGTGGATAAGTGATTTCTCCCTGACCGCCAGTGGATAAGTGATTTCTCTCTGACGGCCAGTGGATAAGTGATATCTCTCTGACCGCCAGTGGATAAGTGATATCTCTCTGACTGTAGTGGATAAGTGATTTCTCCATGACCACCAGTGGATAAGTGATATCTCTCTGACCGCCAGTGGATAAGTGATTTCTCCCTGACCACCAGTGGATAAGTGATTTCTCCCTGACCGCTAGTGAATAAGTGATTTCTCCTTGACCGCCAGTGGATAAGTGATTTCTCTCTGACCGCCAGTGGATAAGTGATTTCTCCCTGACCGCCAGTGGCTAAGTGATTTCTCTCTGACAGCCAGTGGCTAAGTGATTTCTCCATGAACGCCAGTGGATAAGTGATTTCTCCCTGACCGCCAGTGGATAAGTGATGTCTCTCTGACCGCTAGAGGATTAGTGATTTCTCTCTGACTGTAGTGGATAAGTGATGTCTCTCTGACCGCCAGTGGATAAGTGATTTCTCCTTGACCGCTAGAGGATAAGTGATTTCTCCCTGACCGCCAGTGGATAAGTGATTTCTCCCTGACCGCCAGTGGATAAGTGATTTCTCTCTGACGGCCAGTGGATAAGTGATATCTCTCTGACCGCCAGTGGATAAGTGATATCTCTCTGACTGTAGTGGATAAGTGATTTCTCTCTGACCGCTAGTGGCTAAGTGATTTCTCTCTGACTGTAGTGGATAAGTGATTTCTCCCTGACCGCCAGTGGATAAGTGATATCTCTCTGACTGTAGTGGATAAGTGATTTCTCTCTGACCGCCAGTGGCTAAGTGATTTCTCTCTGACTGTAGTGGATAAGTGATTTCTCCCTGACCAACAGTGGATAAGTGATATCTCTCTGACCGCCAGTGGCTAAGTGATTTCTCCCTGACTGTAGTGGATAAGTGATTTCTCCATGACCAACAGTGGATAAGTGATATCTCTCTGACCACCAGTGGATAAGTGATTTCTCTCTGACCAACAGTGGATAAGTGATATCTCTCTGACTGTAGTGGATAAGTGATTTCTCCATGACCACCAGTGGATAAGTGATATCTCTCTGACCGCCAGTGGATAAGTGATTTCTCCCTGACCGCTAGTGGATAAGTGATTTCTCCCTTACCGCCAGTGGATAAGTGATTTCTCCCTGACCGCCAGTGGAT